>NW_024540290.1:0-292977 GCF_016647625.1 Suillus subalutaceus
AGCGACGGCGAGACATACCTTGTTGCTCCTGGGCCTAGCCCGAGTGAAGGGTTCGTGCTGTCTATCCTTCTGTCTACGCCTTCTACAGACGGGAAGATGATGGACGTTATTGAGGAACCTGCGAACGATAAGAACACAGTGATAACAGCACCTGCGACGCCTCCTCCCACTTCGAGTACTGGTGAAAATCAAACCACTACCTCCGATGCGCCGAAAGATGACCAAAAAACGCCAGTCCCTGATTTACCTCCACCTCAGCCTATATCCGCTTCGCCGCCTTCAGACAAGACAGTGCCTCAGAGCAGTCATACGAAGATCGTACGAAGCAACCTCCAGGATACGGATTTCAAGTTTGAGGAGGATGGTGTCGTTGTGGGTGGGCAGGGTGAGGATGTGAGGGTGAGAGTGGTCCGGTGGAGGTGGTATCTATAATACTTGCAGGCACTTACTATTGGGCTTGGAATTAATATTCATATGGATTTGGCACTGTTACACTTATGCTCTATTCGAAAAGTTGGCAAGTGGTGGTACTAACCTGATTCACTTGCACATCACCTGACTCTGCGGGTCAGATAATTCTCAATTTCATGTAATATAATAGGCATCTCCACACATCTACACATGAAAGCAGCTGTGTGTGCGTAAGGTTCAAGTCATGTGCTCCATGGTCAGTGACAGGGAGGGATTAGCCGGCCTTTTTCTCAGGGACCCTGTTCAGGAAAGAAGACCTTACTACAAAGGGGAGATACTTATTGTGATATCACGCCTTCCACCAATCACAGCGCGGGTGGAGGGGCGTAATCAATTTTGGGCGCGTTTAACTGGTACTATTCTTGGATACACCATGATACAGTATTTAAGCCCAATGGACTCACCATAATCTTCACAACCCAACTCCGCAATGGATTCCACCACAGAACACCCACCTTGTGCTTCAAACGAGTCACATTTGTCTCTCATCGCTACCCCACTCCGAGATGTGGGTGCAACACCCTCTACTCATACTGGTGGTACTCCGCTGCTGAGTCTTACACAACCACCCCCAATCCCCGTTATCATCATACAGAACAACTACATTGCAGAGGGGGGAACCATCAACATACTTTCAAGTAACTGCAACGGTTCCAGTAAGTTCTTCGCATGTCTAACTTACTAGATACTCACCTTGTGGATAAGCCGTGACCAAGTTAGATCACGTCACACTGACTGCGGAGCCTATACCCTTGAGCCCTCCGTTGGTGAGCCAGCCAGAGCCAGCGGAGTACGGTCGTGAAAGCATAGTGTTGAGCGGTAACACGTTCGGCGAGTGCGTCATGATTAATATAGGATCATCAAATTGCACTGGAGCTAGTAGGTTGTTGAGTTCATCTGAAAGAAATATGGCTGAAGATTAATTGCGTCAGTTTAAACAAACTGCTCTTGCGTCCCAGATTGACCGCAACATTTAGGGAGAGGAGTTTACTGGCCTTGTAATGTATTCACCTGTATGCACACGTGTGGAAAGATGTAGTTCATTGGCAATTTTTGAAAAATCGGGACGAGTTGTACTCGCCTAGGCTTAGTGCTCGTGGTTATTTTGATATCTGCCTCCCCAAAGGTAATAGTGAGCTCGCAATAAAGAGATAAGTACGCACGGGAAAAGCGCCAATTGCCCGCCGGTGATCCCGGGACCGATGGATCCGAATGTTCTGCGGTTCCGTGCTCGTGGTCATTTTGATATCTGCCTCCCCAAAGGTAATAGTGAGCTCGCAATAAAGAGATAAGTACGCACGGGAAAAGCGCCAATTGCCCGCCGGTGATCCCCGGGACCGATGGATCCGAATGTTCTGCGGTTCCGTGCTCGTGGTCATTTTGATATCTGCCTCCCCAAAGGTAATAGTGAGCTCGCAATAAAGAGATAAGTACGCACGGGAAAAGCGCCAATTGCCCGCCGGTGATCCCCGGGACCGATGGATCCGAATGTTCTGCGGTTCCGTGCTCGTGGTCATTTTGATATCTGCCCTCCCAAAAGGTAATAGTGAGCTCGCAATAAAGAGATAAATACGCACGGGAAGAGCGCCAATTGCCCACCGGTGATCCCCGGGATCGACGGATCCGAATGTTCTGCGCTTCCTCTGCAAAATGATGTACACTTCAGTGAACATTCGAAGGACATCACATATAGCAGACAGAGCATTGACGCCCCAGAAAAGGCGCGGCAAGGGGTTGCAATAATTATTACTAGCCAGCGTTAAAATTTGCACAGGAATTAGACTCGCCAATATTATAATACCATCGAACCGCTGCATGGACTCCGTGTTCAGGGCTGGAACACAATATGTCCCAGTTTCTCCTTCCTCTAGAGACTAGCAACACGGGCACCAGCAACCTAACATGACATAGAAGTCGCTCCTAGATTCTAAAACCGAAGTCACCAGGCTCCGATAAACCCTGTTCGGGCTCGTTCACATTGGAATCACGCTCGATGACCCCCTTGACCCATAGAGAGCGACATGAACGTCTTCTCGTTACAAAATATACTGATGGTACGGACGTGCAGCGAGCTTTGGAGGTGACTCGGGTGACAGGGCAATGTCAGAGAGTGACAGCAAGTCTTTTGACTAGTGAGTTATTCGGGAATTTTGGATGCCCTGGTGAGACCCTCAGGCCTCAGCCCGCGCGATCATATTCGCCAACAGATGTTGAATCTTCCAATTGAATCGCTGATCGGCAGAAAAGCAGTAGTACTCGTGCAAGCAGGCTGACTAAGCCACTCTGCGCATATTTCAAATTTACAATCAACGTTGCTTTTGCGAGTCCGAGCAGTAAAAACTGCAGTAACGCTTCATGTTCACGTCAAGAATATCATTTTGAGCTCTTTTATGTACAGCTCTTCTACTTCTCTTATATCTCCCCCCCGGCGACTCTGTCTGCAACCAAGTTCCGTCAGGTTTCGGGTTGGATTCTACTCCATTCGCTTTGCATGCACTGGTCTTTGTTTCCCCGCCTATCACCCATCAGCATCTGACTGCACTCCCCGCTGGTCTCTTGGAAGACTCATCTGATGCTCCCACCCCCGCATGTATCTCCTTTCGTACTAAACCAAAGCTCGAACGTTTCATCAGGAGTGGCAAACGAGCACATCCTCTCACTGGATTAAATAATAATCCACTGCCCATCCCATTACCTCCCGTTTTCACCGGGCAATGTCGAACTGTCACTTGGGCTTCTGTTATCAGGGACAGCGAAGTCACAAACTCATCTCGACGGACACAGGTTGCATGATTGGGCTTTATCGTGGGGTAGTGCTCTCCACCACTTCTTACATTGCTCGCAACATGTGTGTGCATGCCGCCAAGATTCAGGTCCCCGAAACATTTATTACAGTTTCATTAGCATCTTCCGTGAGGCAGGCTCGATGTGTCGGACGGGCAGCAAGCTTACGTGCGTATGGCTCGCGTCATTCTAGATTGTTAGTACATTGCAACTTCTACAGAGACGTATTGTACAGACGAACAGAACTTTACAAACGCAGGACATCAACCTCGGCCACTTCACCCCACTAGATGGGGTTAATTTCGGATGCAAGAGCGGTTTGTTTAACTGATGCAGACAATATTAAAGCCCCTGCTCGTCCAAATGAAATAAACTAAACGACCCACCAGCTCTAGTGCAATCTAGCGATCCTACGTTTATCATGACGCACTCGCCGAACGTGTTGCCACTCAATACTATAGTTTCACGGCCGTGCTCCACTGGCTCTGCCTGCCTCGCTGACGCCAGCTGCAAGGGTGTGAGCTCTGCAGTTGTTGCGACGTGATTTAACTTGGTCACGGCTTATTAACAAGGTGAGTCTTCGTTCGGGTGCGTCAGTCATGTGAAGAACTCACTGGAACCGTTACAGTGACTTGAAAAGATGTTGATGGTTCCCCCCTCCGCAATGCAGTTATTTTGTATGATTATAGTACAGTTGTTTGGGTTCGGGGATGGTTGTCTGACATTGGGCAGCGGAGTACCATCAGCCATGGAAATGTGACTGGACGATAGTCTTGGCGTTGCACTAGCATCTGGCAAGATGACAAGAGGCGAACAAAACTCAGTCAAAGCACAGGGTGGGTACGCTCCAGTGGAAGTGCTCATTGCAGAGATGGGATAAGAGCAGCAGGAAGTGCGTTTTTAAAGGTATCACTTAGCGCTTGGCGCCACTTGATTCTTATCGTTTCTCGACGCTTTGTAAATGCAGTCACCACAGCTATCGCACGTCGACGTTCCCGAGTTCGCGACTTGGACATTAATGCCAAGTTATTATTAGAGAATGTATGTAACATCTGAAAGCCGATCAACTCGCCTTGATTGCTAGCTATGGTGGTGACATGCTAAAACTGGATGGATTCCAGGTACGGACGAGCAAGACCTACTATGACGGTCGGATCGTATCTAAATATTAGATCGTGGTAATGGTGGGATACCGTTGCACGCCAAGCGTGATGCGGAGGGTTCGGAAGAGGCTGGCATGAAGAAACATGACCGGGTCTATTCCATTATACTGCAGGACAGCACATCGAGGGCAAACCTGACATTCAATGACATGGTTACCACTCAGTTGCCATATTTTAAGGTAAGCAACCGTGATTGTCGCTTTAGGGCTGCTGCGCACTCACTGGGAGTCTTTGCATGGAGAAACGTGACTGGGTCTAACAATTCCATTATGCAGGACAGTACCTCGAGGGCAAACCTGACATTCAACGACATGATTACCACTCGGTTTAAGGTAGGCAACCGTGGTGATTGTCGCTTTAGAGCTGCCAGTGCTGCGCACTCATTCACAACACATTTGTGGGAGTCTCATGGACCCAGAAGAGCCGTTTGGACGGTGGAGATAGAACACCGCAATGTCACACACTAAGGGGCGCGAATGCCATGTGCTGTTAGTATATCTTGAATATATATGTACCGTTACTTGCGCATCTCAGATCAACTTGATCTGAGATGCGCAAGTAGTTGAACTACAGTGTATAAAGGGCCTGTACCTATGCTGTCACAAACCATATTGCAACATCGTAAATAGATGAGTTCTGTGACTTTCTTCTATGCGAGGTTTCGGTTTGTTAGCTTAAGTGCTTGTTTTAGACCGCAATTTACTAAAGTGCCAGGTATTCGTCTTTATGATAGCATCCATTCATCGTATGTAGAGTGAGCATCGAGTAAGTACATGACAACGTCTGACATAAGGTCGTGAATAACCACACAGGACTAAAAAATTAAATGGCAAAAGTACAATGTCCAACATAGGGTCGTGGGAGACCGCACAGGACTAAGCTCTGATACAAAATGATACAATGTCCAACATAGGGTCGTGAATGACCGCACAGGACTAAGCTCTGATACAAAATAATACAATGTCCAACATAGGGTCGGGAATGACCGCACAGGACTTGACTGAGTGACAAGTCGAAGGAATGGCCCTTGCTTTGCGAAGATGTCATGCTTAGTTTGACATCTTAGGAAGAGCGGTTTGCTTAACTAGTCAGCGGCAAAGGATCATCAAGCTTTTGGATGTTTGGTCAGAGGTAAAAGGACCCACCAGCGCCTGTGCAATCTTGGGATCCTATGTTAATCATGACGTGCTGGCCAAAAGTATTGCCATTTAATATGACGCTCTCGCGACCATATTCTACTGGTGCCAATTGTCTTGCTAACGGAGAATGCGAGGACGTAGGCTCAGCAGTTCCAGCAACATAGTCCAGCTTGGTCACAGCTTGTTTGAAAGGTCAGTCTAAATGGTAAGTTGGATGTGTGAAGAACTCACTGGAACCGTTACAGTTACTCGAGAATATGTTGATGGTTGCACCCTCTGCAATGAAGTTGTTCTGGATGATAGTGATGCGATTGTTTGTGTCCAGCGGTTGACTTGGTATGGGTGTTCCATCAGCTATCGGTGTTCCATCAGAGAAATTGGACTCAGTTGAAGCAAGGAGTATGGCTGCTTCAGTGACGGTCGCCATTGTAGAGATGAGATTGCTGAGAAAAACAGAGGGACGTCCCCCATATTTAAACTAATTCGTTGGTATGATTTGGCCTGTTAATGACACCGAGGACGTACACACCTACGGGACTGACACCGAGGAGTAGAGTTACGACTCGAAGCTGCACCGTGGGTAGGACCCCTGATAATGCCTTTGGAACCCAGGTCAGCGAAGGCCCAAATTTGCATCAGGGAAATTGGTGATTCCTAATTTGACACAATATCACCCAATTCTCGCAGATTGTCGAGGATTCGATACATTCGATTGATATGACTGATTTTTTTAGTCCCCCTACCAATTGTAGACAATTCACCCCAATTACTACCAATACCAAAGCATAAATCTCACATTAGATCCAATTCAAACATCGCGAAAACAATCAAATTCAGGTGAATCCTAGTCAATTTTACTACTAGCGCTCATCACCTACTACTCCTCCAACTCTGGCGTTGCATCGATGTCAAGGAACATCAATGCCTCGTCCGTCTCCAGATCGCACACCACATTGGCCTTGGAGCCACTGCAATACACGGTCAGTAAAATAGCGAGAAAATTAATCGAACGAGCACATACTAGACGGGATGAACTGCATCAGCGTCGGGTAAGCAAGTCAAAAGGCAAGATCACAAACTTCCTGAGAGCGGGACGCAACCGCGGCACCATCAGCATCAGTAAGCAGGTCAAATGACAAGATCACATACATCCTGAGAGTAGGACACCGTTGTGGCACCATCAGCATCCGGTAACTAGGTCAAAAGACGAGAAGACGGCAGATGCTTCATCTGTGGAACTTGGAGACAGGTATTGTATTGAAGAAGATGGAGGGCATAGCAGCAGCGTGCCGAGAATTGAGATTGGCTGTATCGCGAGATGGGCAATTCATAGCAATAGAGATGGAGAGGTCATTGTCTGGCACGAAGAAACTAGCGAATCACTCACGCAACCCATCAAAGCCTATGAAAAGTCGTAAGGATTTTTCAACCGTAAGTCTGTACCCTAGGGCTAGCTGCCATCGCAAATATGATAGAGATGATAATAAGAGAACTGATCGATCGATTCGATTTGCAAAAAAAAACAGATACAAATCCGGAAAATGCCGTGAACTTTCGGAACTCACCAAGTTCAACCTGGCAACATTCCAGCAGTACATACTAATGGACTGGAATTCATCCGATCAATGAAAGTAGCGAGCTCCCGGCCAAACTCGTCATAGTAGGTCGTGTATCCGTCTATCGCCTCAAATGTGGACCTGCAGGAAATCATATTGCCGATGGCACGAGCCCTCTAGAAAAAGGCAACCTTATTCAACCCATCCACGCCTTTAAGTTAATACCGCTCTCAACGGTTCCATCGTGGAGATTGAGACTGACTTGAACGCGAGTGGTTCGAAAGCCTAAAAAGAGGGATAGTGCCTTCTACTGCACTCATAATTATACTTGTATCTCGAAGCGTGTCTTATTTCCTATTTTTTCTAGGACTGTAGTACTAGTGTTCGACAGCTGTCGTCCTGTATCTAAAATTTTTCTCCGATGCATTTGAATTCTTTTTTTTCGATGCGCACATTGGCTCAAACTGTCGAATATTTGGGTCTTTTTGGCACGCATTTGAGAAAATGGTAAAGGATTTTCTATGTTTGATACAATCTGCTCTAATTGTCCCCAATACGAAAAGGGGGTTTTTCCTGATGTGTCCGGATGGATTCTGGCTGATTTTGTCCGGATCCCGTCCTGGGTTTGCCCCAGGAGCGCAAATTTTGTCCGGATTCTGACCTGGGTTACAAAAATCTTTAAAAATGTATTTTTTGTATGCTAGACTAGCTAGGAACTCGTAGCGCAGCTCAAGAAACATAGAAACATGAAAATTCAGGCGTCCTCATCCCATTCTATAACTCTGTCCATCTCGGCCTGGTTTACTCACTTGCAGAACAGTTTGGCCGCTTGGATAAGTTGAGGTGAAGCATGGATCGGGGATCGAGCGGGCAAGGACGTATTCAGAAAATCAGTAACGGAAAGGTCGGGAGAAGGAATGTGTTCAATGTATGTGGGAGGAATAATGAGCGCAGCAGAATGAGCATTGAGTACCGGCTGTGGAAGTATTTTTATATCAAATATTCTTCCCTTCCCAACCCATTCGTGAGGATTAAAGATAGGGGGGTGAACAAGATCGACAGTGTTAACGTTTTTCATGTTAGGAGCGAGTCGAACAAAAATGTTGATTTTATTTTCTGGATTTGCATGTCAAATCAATCAATCTGTCAGCCAATGTCAGCCGCTATCGCACTGAAGCTCAAGCAGTTATGTTGCTTTAAGTAAAAAGCTTGATTCGAACTCCAGCACTTGGATATGACACACTGCTACTATACCTGAGATACCACTGCGTCATTCCGCCATACCTCACCTGCCCAGCATGAACACCATGTCCGGATGGTGACCTGGCTCCCGAAACTCCTCGCAGATGTCCGGATGGTTGACCCAGGTTGACACCAAAATCAGACCTTTTATGTCCGGATTGTGACCTGGGACAAATGACCATTTGACCCGATTTCTGTCCGGATGGAGGACTGGGTTCCATAGGCATTATCAGGGGTCCTCCGTGGGTGCCACCGTGCAGTGTCAGGCACCTGAGTTCGAAAATCATGATGCTTACTAGATGCTTCATTTAAGCTGAAGCTGACTAAGCAGATCATTAGACAAAACAAAGTGATAAAGCGCGTGAGTACTCTGATCTCGTCTTTGAACTATCGTGGTGTACTCGAGATCTAAGTTCTTGTCCTAACGATCTGCGAGAGTTTAAACCGGCGTGGTTTAGGGAGAAGTTATACGAATTTTAGTGCGATGCTTAGAACGAATTTTGCCAGTTTGGGGGGAGGGGTTTCAGTTGCGATGCTCGGTGATTGCCGAGTGATTGTGCTGAAGGTCTCCAGGTGAAAATGAAGATGTCTCGAAGTCAGAGAATTGCTGATGAACCTGGTGAACGCGTTTTTGGTAGTCACGTGACCCGATTAATTGACGCGTTAGCACGAGGTTTTCGAGCTCAAGAATTTTGACTGCGGGACAGAAACAAATCAAGACTGGAGACAACGAGAAGAGAAACAAAAGCAACCAAAGCCTTGAGTGTGAGGTATTTGGATAAAGGATTTGAAAGCAAGACAGGACCCAATCCGAGCAGAGCTCACACACAGTCGTGCTCGAAACCGATGACTCCCCCAAAACAAGCGATTTGCGCTGGATTACAAGAAAGTGCGAATAATTTAGCTATAACGACGTGCGTATGAGTCCATTGACGAATTAATCATAGCCGTACGTGAATCTGAGAATGATGCTGTAACAAAAAGTGGTAAGATTGATTCTATTTTTCGCCAGTATTCTAAAAAGGCTCGTGATTTCCAGCGGCCTTGGACAGCCACGACGTCTGGTGGTACTCCTCACAAGAGAAGTTCTGTTGCTCCACCAATGCGGAAGCAGTGACTGGTGAGTTCTAACAAATTGGCTGATCTCCAAATCTGATTGCAACGCGCCAGGAACCAAGGTTTTGTCATTGCTGCCCATCCACCACCCGCAGTCTCATATGCGAAAAACGGTGCGTCCATGGGAACGGTGATATTGGCTGCGAGATGGTGGTTGATGGCCGTGAATGCGTTTGTGATGTCGTCTAGATTAGAGATAATAACGTCTGCTCCTTCGATATGCGAAGTTTTTGTCCACGGGATTTGTAGGACAGAATATTTGACACCGTCTGAAGGCGAGCAACGGGTGAAGGAGGAGGATCGAGAAACGTGACAAGCAGGGTCAAAGGAGCTAGTACTAACAAGAATGAGTTCGCCGAGCCTGCAGCAAGACCAGAAGGCTGTACATGCAACGGCAAAAACAGATGCGTCAAAGGCATTAGAGAGATCGAGGCTGTGAAAAGTGCATGCATATGTTCTAGTGTTACAGGAGGGCGACGAGGGTGTTTTGACGAGTCAGGGACGACTTTGGCAAGACCAGCAGTGGCCAAACGAAGGATGCTGTGTCCAAACCACGGAGCACCGTGGAGATTATGCCAGAAATGTAAGCTGGCTAGCCAATTTTGTGCTGTCATGGCTGCGACCTTTCCGGCCCAAGATGCGATGAAAGAAGCGAGGAGAAAATCAGATGCAGGCATGCGACGAGCTTCCGGTATGTGCCTTGAATCACAATATTGGTGGAATTGTAATAAGCCAGCACCGTAGTTCTCTCTCGTTTTTGGCTCGATAGAGACCAACATGACGTCAAAAAGCTGCAATATGTCCTCCAAAGGTAACTGTTCCAAGATTGAAAGGCGAAACGAATCTGAGTGAGGTGCAGACCATAAACGGAGGCGGTCACGTGCGAGGACGTGAGGACGGAAGGCAGATGAAGAGAGTTCGTTTCCAATTTTTGGTTTTCTAGGCTTTTGCGAGGGTGTATAGCAATGGGCGGCGCCCCGATTGAAGGAGGCTTTGCCAAGGCCTCCTTCAAAAGGGCCAGAGCTATCATGGCGTCAGTGCGTGATGACACTGATGGTTCTCGGTTACTGGACATAGGGCAAGATGAAGTTAACGAGCTCACTCAGGAGCTTGGGGGAAGGTAAACGAGAAGAAAGAGATCCGACCTCGCCGCGTGAGATAGGGTCAGCTTTGTTCTGAGCTGATTCTGTATAGATAAGGATGTGAAGAACATTTGAGGTCATTGCCAGAGCCTCGACTCGACGGATGCAAAGGTTAACATGAAAGTTCCTGCTCCAGCTGTGTTTAAACGCTCCGATGACTCCTTGGTTGTCTGAGTGGACTATCACTGTCGCGTTCGTCACACCTTGATCGAAGAGTGTTCTTACTGCGAGTTCCACTGCAATGGCTTCTAGCCACCCGATGTCTCATCCGCTTCCTTTCCAGTCTTGACTAAGAGTCCAGGCGTTCCACTTATCTCCTAGAGTGATACCTATACCCCAATCGGTTGAAGCAAACACCCAAAGGTCCAAGTCTTTGGGGGTTCCTCGTGGTGAAAGGCTGCGGGCGCTTGATGGGAGAGACAATGTATTGAACCACCACTTGAGGTTGTTTTTGACCGATGGAGGTGGATGACGGCAGGAGAATTTCGAGTTCGACGGGAAGGAAGCAATGAAGGTGCAGAGGTTGGCGAGATACGCATGGCCATGAGGAATGACGAAGGTAACGTGTGACAATGTGCCGTTGAGACTTATCGCATCTCTACATGAGATGCCCTTGCCCTTGTTCAGCAAGTTGAGCGAGGATGTCAGCTTCCTAAGGTATTTTTGGCGCTTCTCATCAGGAAGTGCGACAGATCGCTGAATCAAGTCCCAAAGAAAGCCCAGATAGATGAAGGTGAAAGCGAAGTCCCGACACTTCTTTGGGTGCCATGGGACTCCTAGTGGCTTTGAAAGTGTGTAGATTTGTGCGAGGCCATGTTTGTATGCGAACGGGGATAAAGAGCTGTCGGGTAGTAGTAATCCGCCACTGATAGCGAATCTGAAGAAGGTATGGTTGTTGACCCATTTCTTTATGGGGCCGAGCTCCAATGAGTCGAGTATGTTGACAGTGGCATCTGCCACATGTCCTTGGACACCTCCTGCCATTGCAAGTCCGAATGGGAATACGTGGTCAATGAATAACTGGCCGTCAACTTCGATGACGAGGAAGCGCTTGTGTTGTGGCCAGACAGGAATAGTACGGTAAGCTGCCTCCACATCAAGCATTGCCGCTTGTGTTCCTGGAGGAGCTGATGCGACCTGTCAACAACTCACCCTTGGCACCACTTTCCTTCTGTTCCCACGGTCTAAGAGACCCGGTTTCGTTGTAGAGCACAACTGGTCTCTGAGACCTGCACCTCCCTAGGGCCTCTCCCTCAGCTCCTCAAGAGGTACAACAGTACCCTCGCAGGTTGTCACTGGAGGGTAGCCCACTCCAGTCCTAGAGGCCTCTCTGAGAGCCCCCAGTATGATGACCCTCTCGTAGCCTCCCATCATTTCTGTCATTACCTATGTTATTTCCTTCACCCAATGCTTATTTTGATGAGAATCATGAGATCTCCATCGATTCAAATTTTCCGATGCACAAAGACATGTTGAGTCTTGGCAGTGTGATCATTTATCCGAGGATTTCATTCCTGTGTAACATTTTTGGTGATCAGGTGAACATTACGAACAAGACAAAAGCAGGCTATGCAGCCGCTATACTGATATTGACATCAAAGATTACAAAACATAGTAGCTACCAATGTACGTGAGGTATAACAGGCAGCCACGACAGCGACAAGTTAACGAGGATAGGCATGAGCAAAATATGACAGGACAGCATAACGACGGGGGAAAGTACTGCAAAACACGGACATGCATTCACGAAGTAAGGTGGGCGTTGGTTAAGAGGGAGGTGCTCGTGGGAGGTTAGCTGCATCACGAGTGGATCGTGGCACGGCATCACGGTCTGTCCACCTTGAATCATAGTATCTTCTGTCTTGAGGGAGTCCTCCATTACGATAAGCACCTGCACCAACTGGACGATAGGTGGGATGCCCACGCTCATCAAGGTCATCGCGTCGACTATATCCAGCTTCACGAGTATAGCCTGCATCAAATACAGGGCTATATCTGCTTGGGTACAGGTGTTCCTGTTCACTGCGACTAAAATGACTAAGGAGATCTGACGCAGGAGAACTATCCCGAGTGCTGAAATCACTCTCCAGCTGTGGGTAAGCACCGTAGCGGGGGGTGACGAGAATCACGTGGGTAGAAGGTATCATGGGGGTGAAGAGAGTCGTGGTCGATAATCGGAGTAACTTCACGCTGATTCTGGACCTCGCGAGGATGCACATGGTAACGTTGGTCATATGGGTAGAGAGGGTCACGCCGGATAGGGTCATGAGGGTCATGCCGGATGGGCTCACGAGAGTTGTGCCGGACAGGCTCACGAAGGTAATGGATGGGCTCACGAGGGTATTGGAAAGGCTCACGAGGGTTCCGGAGAGGCTCGTGAACGTTGCGCGGTGGGTCATGCAGAGGCTCCAAGTTACAAGGAATCTGGGTACCAGGGATATCACGAGGAGGCTCCAGGTCACAAGGAAGATCAGGACGAGGGGCTTCACAAGGAGGCTCTGAATCACCAGGAATATTGGAACGAGGGACATCGCGAAGAGGCTCTGAGTCACGAGGAATATCAGAACGAGGATCATTACGAAGAGGCTCCAAGTCACAAGGAACCTGGGGACGAGGGACATCCTGAAGAGGCCGTTGATTGGGAATAGTAGGTGCGACAGTAGGAGCTTGTTCTTCCTCGTGTGTAACACCCGCTGGTGCTTCATTGTCTAGTGCCCCTTCCTCTGAAACATCTGCCTGGACATGAACTGCAGCAGAGGACTTGACATTGGCACATTTCGAGGTAGGCGCCTTCGCGTCCTTGTCCTCTTCGGACTCAGAGTCCGAGTTGCTATATACCACACGAAGAGCACGCTTCATAGCATACTTGGAACCTTTGGTGACTGGTCGTGGCTTGACAGGTTCTAGAGTTTAGACAATGAGACAAAGAAGTAAAGGGACGAATGAAATAAACCGACTCTTTGTATCCTCCGAGACATTTGAGGGCCCATCTCGAAGTCGCATTACTGTACCTGTAAATTTTGAAATAAGTGGACCCGAATAGATGCAAATGATACTTACTTTCTGGCGAGGCTGCCATGCTTGATGAATCCACTGTCAATGGGGATAGTGGTCCGCCCTTCGTTGGCGAAGCATTTGGTGTCCGCAAGGGAGGACCCTTGGGCTGGGGTTTGTTCTTCGGTCGTGCTCCTTTCTTCCCCACTTCTGAAGCATCAGTCTTCTCTGTCGATGGGGCAAGCTTCTTGGACGCACGCGATGTGTTTTCTGACTTAAGCTTCCTCTTCCCATATGCTGCTTCTTCATATTCTGTGTCGGGTTCTTCAGAGGGTTTCTCTTCATTGGACGTTAGTTCGATAACATCGCTCTGAGCTCGAGGGGCAGCTGGCTCGTTCCGAGCCTGAGGGATAGCTGACCTGGGAACGACTCTGAAAGGATGCGAGGGTGGAAGTGGAGGTGGAACAACTTCCATGCGCATGATTGGTTTCCGGGGGATTGCCTGAGGTGCGCGCTTTGGAGCAGGAAGTTCAGCTCCATCATCGTCGTCGGATTCATCAACAGAAGGTACAGAAGGAAGAGGCACTGTCTTAATAACCGAGGGTCTTATATAAATACGTGTAAGAATGTAATGACACCACAATTACACTGGATAAGACTTCTTGCCAGTCCTCGATTAACACGGTCTACGACTTTTCTTCTTTCGTGGTAGATAACGTGTGAGTTCTTGGGAGGCTCGCTAAACCAATCAGTCAGATTAACTTAGCCGGAGCTTTATTATCTCTGATTGAAACTATGGGATTGTCTAGGATATACCGTCTAGACACTTGAACTGGTTTCCTGAATATACGGTTAACTGTTGAGAAGCTGGTCTCAAATGTGACTACGTGGACCAAAGCTCGTGTTGGTCAATATACAAATACAGTGGCTCAAAAAACCGTCCGTATGTTTTGGCATTTTTCACTATCTATAATATTGTGTGAGAACAAACAAATGCCTCAAAAACATGCTTATACCACATTGTAGTATGGCTTCAGGGCTTTCATTTGAGCCCTACACCGTGGGAATCGGTGGAGATATGGTGGAGATACAAGGCTCACAAAATGGTGACTCATGCGGACAGTTTTTTGACTCAAGTATTTTACAGTAATAACCAGGTATTCTAGTATTTTGTATGACCTCCCTTGGCTTTTAATTACTGCCTCTATCCTTCTAGGCATACTCTCAATTAATTTCTGGCAATCCTCAGCTGTGATCTTCCCCCATTCCACTGCTACTCTCTCCCAAAGCTCCCATACTCCTTTAGGGGGGTTTTCATAGGCTTGAAGCTTTTTCTTGAGTGTTCCCCAGAGATGTTCAATGACATTGACATCAGGAGACTGTGCTGGCCAGTCAAGAACATTGATGTTATGTTCTTCAAACCATTCCCTAGCTCTTCTGGATGTGTGCTTGGGATCATTATCCTGTTGGAAAATGATATCTTCTTCATCAATCCCTGTGTCACAACCCTTTAAACGAATTAACGCTAGGGCAGAGACTAGGACTCAAACTAAGGTTATCTAACAAAGAAGAGGGGATAGCAGGGACGTCTTAGGATTGCTAGCAGTAAGCTAATACAAAAGAGGTTTGAACTGAAGAACTACTGACTACAACGAGCTACCTATATACATATATTGAAGCGGAGACTGAATCTGAATCTGAACTAACTAACCAATCATTAAATAGAAAAGGGAATCGTACGATGTTCTAAATATAACTACACTATGATGTCATGGAACGTGTGATAGCTGTGCAAGGGTTCTCGAAGGTTCTGGAGTCACGTGACTTAATAGCTTGAGTAAGGAAGTCGAAATCAGGGATGTCTGAGATAGAAGTAGTGGGCGCTAATGGAATGGAGAAGTTTGGGTTAGGGTTTGTGAAGGTTATGGTACAGACGCTGACTGAGCGCTAACGACGGGCGTTTGTGACGGGCGCTTAACGGGTGTTTACGAGTGTTCAAGAAAGAATAATGATTTGTATTTGGAATTCGTGACATTACCCCCCTCTCTAGGATGAGCGTCATCGCGAATGTAGGATGGTCGGATATTTTTCTCTCTCCACTGTTTGAATGCATCCGTATCCAAATAGATCCAAGAATTCGTTTGGATTTGGCAGCCGTGGGATTCTTCTTATGGAATTCCGCAATGAGAATCGGGGAGTTTTTAACGTTTTCTTCTGGCTCCCATGTCGACTCTTCTATCGGATATCCTTCCCATTTTACTCGGTATTGCACTTTTCCTCGGAATTGTCGGCTATCTAGTACTTCTTCTACGACAAATTCTTCCTGATCGTCAACAATGTCTGGAGGTGGTCGGGTGGGTTGAGAATGAGGAATCAATCGAGATGCGTGGTATGGAGTAAGCAATTCTACATGGAAAACCGGGTGAATCTTATAACTTTCTGGCAATTTCAATTTATAGTTCACTTCGCCGGTCTTCTCTAGTATTTCGAAAGGGCCCAAGACGACGATCTGACAACTTTTGACTTGGACGACGTTGTTTAATGTTTTTTGCGTCTAGCCAGACCTTGTCTCCCTTCTGATACTGAGGTGCGTCTTTAACTCCTCGGTCATAGAAGCGTTTCATGCGTTCATTAACCATCTTTAGAGTATTTTCCGCATCATCTCTTGCTTCTTTCATCTGATCTGCTCTCTCATCGGCGGCGGGAATAAGGGAAATAGAGTTCGGAGATACGGTGAATTCGGGATTATATCCATAAAGGACTTTGAACGGACTATGACCGGTTACTGTGACTGCATTGTTATGTGAAAACTCTGCTATTGGCAGCCAGGATACCCAATCATTTTGTCTATACGAGGTAAACATGCGCAAGTACTGTTCCACTTCTTGGTTTACGCGTTCTGTTTGTCCGTCTGTTCTGGGATGATAGGAGGTCGAAGCAGACCATTTTATTCCTAATCTTTTTGATACTTGTCCCATAAACTTCGAAATGAACTGCGTTCCTCTGTCCGAAATCACTTTCTTTGGTGTACCATGATGTTTCCATACATTCTTTAGAAATAGCTCGGCAATTCCCTTCGAGTCTACGTCTTTGGTGGTGGGAATGAAATGTGATTGTTTTGAAAATCGATCAACGACAACAAATATACTGTCACATCCTTCACTCTTCGGCAAATCCACTATCAGGTCGCATGAGATCGTTTGCCAAGGTCCTTCTGGGACTTCATTTGGCTGTAAAGGTCCCGTTGGTCTACTTGGGAACACTTTTGTTTGTTTGCATCGATCGCAACCGTCTACGTAATCATGGATATACTTCGTCATTGAAGGCCACCAATAGTTTCTGGAAATCAATTCTAAGGTTTTGGCACGTCCAGGGTGTCCAGCCGGTGGAGAATCGTGAAACAACTCCAATATTTCTCGGCGGATCTCTTTATCGTTTGGAACATATACCAGTCCTCGGAATAACACCAATCCGTCCTCAACATTCCATTCTTCGATTCCTCTGCGCAATTGTACCGGTGCTACCTTTAGCGTTTCTAGCGCTTTCATTACTTCGGGCTCTCGTTCTGTGCTCTTCCTTATCTTTTTCATGAGCGAACTTTCTCCTTCTATGAGAATTTGGCCTCGTTTAGCAGCTTTGATTTTGAAAAATTCCGGTTTCAACAAAATGCAGTCAGAGTTATCGTTTTCTACCCCCCCTCTGTGGTCTTCTCTCCGAGATAGACGGTCGGCTTTGTCATTGACTACACCAGGCTTATGTTGGAGCGTAAATTCATACTCCGCCAGGAACAAACTCCATCTGGCTTGCCTTCTTGTCAACTTCTGACTCGTCATAAAGTACTCGAGATTTTTGTGATCTGTCCAGATCTCCACATGTTGGGGTTTTCCCTGCACATAGTGCCTCCACTCTTCCAACGCGCGAATGATTGCTAATAACTCTTTATCGTGAATGTCGTAATTTCTCTCTGCATCATTCATCGACTTTGAGTAATAAGCCACTGGGTGCCATAGGCCATCTTCCATTAGTTGAGATAAAACTGCTCCTGTTGCGTAATCTGAAGCATCTGTTTCTATTTTCATTTTCTTCTCAACATCTGGCATTACAAGGACGGGAGCTTCTGTAAAACGCTTCTTTAATTCATCAAAGGCGTTTTGCTGTCTCTCTGTCCAATCCCATTTGGCATCTTTTCTCAGCAAATCATTCATTGGTCTGGCGATGTCTGAGAACCCAAGTATAAATCTTCGATAGAAGTTGGCAAAACCCATGAATGCTTGTATTTCTTTTACGCATTTGGGAACAGGCCATTTCAATACTCCTTCTACCTTGACGGGGTCCATAGATACACTGCCCTTTTCCACAATCAACCCAAGGAACTTCGACTTTAGACTGTTCGAAGCTACATTTTTCAGGCTTCAAGAACAGGTCGTTCTCTTTTAATCGTTTGAGTACTTCTCGCACGACTTTCTGGTGTTGCTCTCTACTTCCATTCGTAAAGACCAAGATGTCATCGATATAAACGACCACTGTTTTGCCGTCTATTAAATCTCTGAATATCTCATTCATCATGGTCTGGAAAGTTGCTGGAGAGTTCGTCAACCCAAAATACATTACGGTTGGTTCGTGGTGACCAAAAGGCGTTTTGAAAAGCTGCCTTCCATTCGTCTCCTTCTTTCATCCGAATATTGTTATACCCCCATCGTACATCCATCTTGGAGTACATCGTGGCACCAGTAAGGGCATCAATCAGGTCTTGAGATCTCGGTAGCGGATACGCATTTTTAACCGTCTTCTCGTTAAGCCTTCTATAGTCCATAACAGGTCTCAATTTGCCATCCTTTTTGGCCACAAAGAAGAAAGGCGCTGCAACTGGAGATTGTGAATCTCTAATACGTCCTAGTGCAGTCTCGGCTTTTAACCAATCTTTCAGAGTGTCCATCTCTTTCGGTGACAAGGGGTAAGGTTTCGCGTTCGGAGGAAGATCATTGTCGTCCTTAAGATCTATCGCATGATCCCATTTCTTTCTTTCAGGGAATCGTTTGGATTCTTCTTCTGAGAACACTCCCAGGTAATCATGAAGCCAGTCTGGAACCATTTCTTCCACAGACTTCTTCTTCTTCGTAGCTTCTTCTGCTACCTTCTGTTCCGTGGCGACCGAGGCTTTATATCTAATCCATCTCTCAGGACTATCCTCGTCTTCTACCTCTTCACAGGTTGCCTTTTTCATTTCCATGTCTTCATCGTCATCCTCTTCAGTGGGAATCAGATCTGGAATCACATCTATCTGTTTTTGTGTTTTTCTGTTTTCTCTATTTTTTTGTCTTTGCTCTTTTTTTGTAATACATTTAAGCGGGCATCTGGATAGCGAAAACTGTCCTGCATTCCAGTCTATTTCTGGATTGTGATATCTTAACCAGTCGATGCCGATAATAACATCATCGTTTCCTAAGTCTGTAATCATGAAGGCTGCTTTGTCTTCTACATGATCACCGATCTTTAGACTTAGTTCCGCAAAATGAGTCATTGATCCAGCGGCATTTAAAGAACCATCTATGTTCTTTACCGGAATAGGCCTTAATAATTTACGGCATATTACATCGTTCTTCTTCACAAACTTCTCGTTAATAAATAATGTTGATGCACCACAGTCCTACAAGTGCTTTCACGTCTGCTTGTCGATTCTTTCCTTTCAGGGTAATCGGAATGTAAAAATGCTCTGATTTCGATCGCAAATATACTTCTGTTACATCCGAGAACGTAGATAAGATTGAGAAACGATTGTTCGGGTCCAAGTCCGCAGACTCTAACTCAGACCTCTCTAAAAACCCTTATCTCCTTTGGCTTTGATATAGTCCTTAAACCATTGGGGCATCGAGTCTTCCTTTGGCACTTCAGTAGCCTTCACTTGCGCTTTTGGAGCGCCTTTGCAGTTTCTTGCCATGTGGCCTTCTTCGCCACAACGGTAGCAGTTGAAAGAACCAGTCTTTCCTTGAGGTTTGGGAGCTCCTCTCTGCTTGTTGGCGTCGACATCCATGGCGTTACTGTCTTTGGGACCAGCCCTTGGTTCGAAGTTTCTTGCGGCCCTGTTAGGGGTCCAAAAAGAAGTCTTCTTCTTCTCCGCATCTAACTCCTCGAAGTTTCGTCCTATTTGGATCGCATGCTCTATCAATTTCTGCATGTTGTCCTTGTCCTTATAGGCGATGTGAGCGAGTTGTAGTTTGACGCGATCTTGTAATCCTGCCCTATACTTTTGGCGTAGATCGTAATCGGAGAATTTCGTGTGTGCAGCTTTTTGTTTGAAAGTAGCTGTATACTCTGGGACGGTAGAGGATCCTTGTCTTAAGGAATCCAATTCCCGAACTGCCTTGCCTTCAAGGTCTTCTTGTGCCCACATGGCGGTGAAGTCTTCGTCTAACTTCTTCATGGTGAGATTTCCTTCAGCATGATCTTCGATATAAGTCTGCGCCCATTTAGCAGCAGATCCTTTCATGAACGAAAGCATGACTGAGATTCTTTGCCTTTCTGTGATGCTAGGCCATTGCGTCATATAGAGCGCTATCTGTGTTGCCCACATCTTGGCATCAATAGAATCTTTATCTCCTGTGAATTCTGTGGGTTTAGCCATCTTAATTGAGGCTGTGGTGGAAGCGGTGGATAATCCGAGGGATGGGGAAGCGGTGAGTTTGTCGATCTCGGCTTGTTGCATCTGAATCCGTAGAGCTAGATCTTCATTTCTTGTTGATAGCTCGTCATTCTTGTTTTGCAACGCCGTGACTTGACTTTGCCACAGTGCATTGTTTGCGGCGATCTGTTCTTGTACATATTGTACAAACTCTTCGCTGCTACTCGGCATTCTTGTTGCGATTGGTTCAGACATAGTACCAGTTGTTTTCTGGAACCCGATTTACTGATGTCTGTGAAGAGCTAGTCGTAACGGCTCTTCCGGAAAGGAAAGATGGTAAAAAGGGAAGATGGAAAAGGATACATAATCTGGAAAACTGAAGCGGTCCCCGATATCTGATCGGATCTACCTCGTACTTCAGGGTCAAAGGGTCCTGGTAAAACCCAACTGACTCTTCCCTAGATACTGACTAAAAAAGATGTGTATGTAACAACTATACTCGCCAAGTGGGAAAACTAGAACGCCAAGGTGCTCTTCCAGCCGAAGCTTACAAGCGACCGAGTCTGGACTAGGAAATTCCTCTAAATACTTGGGTAGAGTAGCCTACGTATCGTACGAAGAAAGGTGATAGGTAAAAAGGAAATTATAGTAACGTTGAGCAGGCAGGGTCTTGGGCCAGCACTCAAAGTTGTAGTAACACGCCTAATGTCGTGAACACCTCCGTATACTGGCGGCTGCAATGTAAGGCAGGGCCTGGTATAGGACTACTAACTACGAAAGCGGATAGGTATGAATGCGCTCAAATGAGCAAAGGGGAGAGTGATGAAATCAAGGGTCACAGCTGTTAAGCCGGGCAATATGAAACGTGTAATGGTTCTGTTTGATTGAGGATCGTGGATGTTCGCAAGATGCTCAGATCAAAGAGAAAAAGTATGCAAGCGGTAGTGCGTGGAGTCGGAGTCCCCTATAGTTCAAACCTAATGTCACAACCCTTTAAACGAATTAACGCTAGGGCAGAGACTAGGACTCAAACTAAGGTTATTTAACAAAGAAGAGGGGATAGCAGGGACGTCTTAGGATTGCTAGCAGTAAGCTAATACAAAAGAGGTTTGAACTGAAGAACTACTGACTACAACGAGCTACCTATATACATATATTGAAGCGGAGACTGAATCTGAATCTGAACTAACTAACCAATCATTAAATAGAAAAGGGAATCGTACGATGTTCTAAATATAACTACACTATGATGTCATGGAACGTGTGATAGCTGTGCAAGGGTTCTCGAAGGTTCTGGAGTCACGTGACTTAATAGCTTGAGTAAGGAAGTCGAAATCAGGGATGTCTGAGATAGAAGTAGTGGGCGCTAATGGAATGGAGAAGTTTGGGTTAGGGTTTGTGAAGGTTATTGGTACAGACGCTGACTGAGCGCTAACGACGGGCGTTTGTGACGGGCGCTTAACGGGTGTTTTACGAGTGTTCAAGAAAGAATAATGATTTGTATTTGGAATTCATGACACCCTGATTCTGCCAAGCTAGGCAGCAAGTGGTCATTTAAAATGTCCACATACTGCTCAGCATTCATCTTCCCCTCAACCTCAGCAAGCATTCCCACACCATTCCATCCCATACAGCCCCATACCATTAAAGAACCTCCTCCAAACTTGACAGTCCCATTAACCTCTCTGTCTGTTAGGCCATCTCCCTTCTTTTTCCATACATACACCTTCCCATCTGACCCAATCCTATTGATTTTGGTCTCATCTGACCATATAACATGCTTCCAGTCCTCTACAGTCCAGTGTTGATGAGCTAAGGCAAAGGCTAGTCTTCTCTGCCTATGTTTGATGGAGAGAAGAGGCTTTTTCTTCTTTGTTACTGCCTTGAGATGAGCTGCCTTGAGAACATTCCTCACAGTTTGTGAAGAGACAGGGGTAGTGATGGTGGAATTGATATAATGGGTGGCTTGGACAGCATTATCAGCCTTTCCTGTAGTGATATGTTGGATAATAGCCCTTTTGTCAGTAGAGGTAAGCTTGGATGGACGTCCTCCACAAGAGTTTTCCTTGTCTGGGTGGCTTTCTTTGATGAACTTGGCCACAGTGGACTTGCATATTCCAGTTCTAGAGGAAATTTGGCGAGCAGAGAGGCCAGCATAAGACAGAGAGAGGATATTATCTCTTTGAGCAGAGGAGATGGC
The DNA here is from genome assembly GCF_016647625.1 of Suillus subalutaceus. Classification (NCBI taxonomy): domain Eukaryota; kingdom Fungi; phylum Basidiomycota; class Agaricomycetes; order Boletales; family Suillaceae; genus Suillus; species Suillus subalutaceus. The sequence continues at coordinate 22,427 of NW_024540290.1, forward strand.
TTTCATGGTGATTATGACTATGATACATGAGATATTCTGGTTTATATAGTTAGATATAGTCATAAAATAACATAATGACACCACTTTATAATTTATATAATAGTGGCATGATTTTTATGGTGTCATAAATAATGATTTATATAGTTTTAATATACACTCAAAAAACTGTCCACATGAGTCATCATTTTATAAGCCTTATATCTCCACCATATCTCCGCCGATTCCCACGGTGTAGGGCTCAAATAAAAGCCCTGAAGCCATACTACAATGTGGTATAAGTATGTCCTTGAGGAATTTGTTCATTCTCACACAATATCATAGATAGTGAAAAATGTCAAAACATGCGGACAGTTTTTTGAGCCACTGTACCTGGTGAGAACGCTGGTCTCACAAATAACAACAAATGACAAATATAAAACAATGACAAATAACAACAATGACCAAAGCTCGTGTTGGTCAGTATACAAATACCTGGTGAGAACGCTGGTCTCACAAAAAACAACGGTGACCAAAGCTCGTGTTGGTCAGTAAACACTACGTGGTGAGAACACTGGTCTCACAAAACTGGGTTTCTATCGCGAGAAACTTACGTAATCTCAAGGGAAACACTTTCCCTGCACTTGCCTGGACAGTTCTTACAAAGGAAATGGGCTTTGTAAGCAGCAATTTGTTCAGACTGAAGCTTCTTAGGTGAGAGTTCAATTTGCTCAAGTGGGAGTTCTTGAATGCAACAAGTGGGAGATCTATTTTTTGGGGGAGAATGGGCTCTCCTTATATACATTTTGTGTGGGAATATTATGTAAGTAAAAAGGTGATGTAATGACTTCAGAATGTGGGAAGAATATTCCAAAAACTGGAGCAGAATGTTCTAGCAGGTGCAAAAGAACATTCCAGAATATTCATGGTGGGATAATGACATCATTCTGAGTCACTATGAGTCACTATGAGTCATTATGAGTCATTGGAATGTTCTAGCAAATTCCATGGAACATGACATCATTATGACATCACTATGATATCATATCTTTCAACCAAAATACCTGCAGGAGTGTAGGTGAAGTCCTATGACATCATTATGACATCATACCCTGTAGGTACATTTTTATGAAGCATCTGATTAGTCAGAGCATCCTAATAGAAAAGCAAAGTAAAGAAACACTAGAGAAAACAACTCAGAAATAACGGAACAAATAATAGTACACAATACACGGGCTTTTTAGATAGGTTTTTGTTAGGCTTTGAACTTTTCTCTATGGGTTTCTCTAGCCAAAGTGAATAAGCCAAATGAAAGGCAATACATTAACCTTCATTTTGCTTCTCATATCAACTAGGTCATTATGTGATTCCCATCTCACATATGACTTTTCTTCAAAACATGGTGGATTCATGAATCGCTGAGGGAAAACTGAAACTATTGGACCAAGGTTTGATACCAAGGTATGGGTTGACTAGTCTGAGGACTAAGCTAACAGACTTTGTCTTTTAGGGGGATACCTAGTAGTCATGTTCATGCATGATTCCCAAATCATGCAGGACAGCGCTTTGGGCGCTTTATTGCCCTTCTTGATTTTGGTGGATGCAGTGCTGACCTTGAGGCGAGCAGGGCCATTATGATCAGTGTGGCCATCAAGATAGAGTTGTCGGGCACCAGAATGTGGCCAATCGGATGGAGGCGCTTCGCCGATGACCACAGGCTTCTTGGAGGTAACCACTGCCACTAAATATGACATAAAAATCAGTCCAAACCACTTCACTAGCATAGTGTAGTTAACACATACATCGCTCATGCTCGGATTTGCAAATTACCATAGTCCCTGCCTTTAAAGCATCTGCAAGTGCCGTCGCTTCCTTCTGCGTCAGTGCAGCAATACCTTTCTTCTTGGAAATCTCATTGTGAGATTCGCCCGGTAAGAGGCACTTATGTGCGGGATATCCTATGATACAAAGGTCGGCTTCCAAAAGGGCCGCCGGCATAAGTTTCCAAGGGAAATTCCTGTCGTTGAACCCAGTGCCAGGTCGGGCTAGCGTGATAAGGTTATGTTAGTTAACATGGGTAAAGAACAAGTGGGAACAATCAAACATACCAAGTCGGGCTGGTGTGACGTATTGCACATTAGTTTAAGCAAATGGAAAGACTAATCAAACATACCAACTGCCTTGATGATTTGGCTCTTCACCCACTTTAAACCATCGTCGCGTCCCTCGAAGATGTCGGAAGACTGATTCAGGTTGTTGGTGGATGAAGGGTCATCACGACTATTGTCATCCCTAAATGCATCATCGACTAAGGATAGGGATGTCGTATTACTGTTGAGAGCCACGTGAGGGTTTGTGTTAACATAACTGATCTTCAACTTACAACACATGTGACTTGAGATGACCTATAATTGTGTCATCACTGGCGCGGCACCGTGTCTCCCAAAACTATTACTTGTTGAGTGTGTATCAGCATGTATACTTATGAATAACTTACCCCCACAGCGCCAGGTGTGTTATAGCAGTGACCTAGTGACCCATCCTCATTAACTACCTTCCCACAGAGTACAATAGCGGCTTCAAAGCCAAATTTAACGGAGCCTGACTCAAGCTAAGACAAAAAGAGTCAGGTGAGATCAGTAGATAATACGATAACATACAATATTGACAACCCTTCGATAATGTTTTTGAAAAGTCTGGCCGCGCTGTGCAATGGTTTGGGGAGATGACCCTAGGAGAGATGCCTCCTCGTGCATTGACAGAATGTCTTGATACGTATCAGGGTAAGCTTCCTTGAACTTGTCGTAGCATTGTGTTCGCACGGTGGCACCTGCAAGACAATAAACATGATATATAGGATTTCAGTGAAATCGCACCTACTAGGTGTACCACCTCCTTCAGGTGCCTCTCTATTAATGCGAGCAAGTTCCTGCCGGACGTTATCTTTAAAGTAGTTTGCGTAAAGATTCCAGTAATTGGTACTAATCACTGTGCGTCCACGGCTCTTCAGGAACGAATTGATCAGCTGGTTTATGGGGAGCGTTGTAGATGTTGAAAGATTGAGAAAGCAGCATTCAACTTCTGCAAACCCGGTATCAAGGGTTGCATTCAGTTCCGTAGACCTGCGTCCTATAACTGCGGGGCCATCATGCTGCGTGACAGGCTCATTCTCCTCGGGAAAACGTCTATTGGAGATGGCAGCAGAGGGATAATGTGTCATGTCCAACTGTGGACTGGAATCTCTTGTCACAGCAGGGAGTTCATGAGTCACGGTGGTATTCATCAAGATGTCATTATTAGCCTGACCGGCGCCATGCTGCAGTGGTGTTGGTGGAATTATATTCGTTGTTGGCAGGAGGGGCGCATGGTCTTGAGGTAAGGATGGAACATGACGGAGTACAAACGGTGAGACATGACCAGGCAAATCCTGGGGAAAACCTGAAGGTTGTTGACCCGCAGGGCCTTGCGAGCATTCACAATGGAGTGACATTGATGATCCAATCGAACTTTGAGGGAAATTAAACGAGGGCTCAGGTGGCAGGCGGGATACGTCTTGTGTGGTGAGCTGGCCACCTTGCACATTTCCAGGCACAGACACTCCAACCATGTCTAAAGTTTGATCATTGAGTCATCCAAAAGTGTCACCCCCCAACATGCCATAGGTATCAGCGCCAGAGTGTTGTCCCATCCAGGCAGCTTGGTGGCTCATACTGGAACCATAAAACAGATCTGGCAATTGCGCAGGGGCAGGAGGTGCAGGGGGAAATGGTGACGCCTGACAACTATGAGCAACATTAAGTGTAAGTGACGACACATCGCTTGATTGTGGCTGCACAGCAGGAGCAGGTGGAAATGGTGAGGCATGACGACTGTTAGCGACATTGAGTGTAAGCGATGACGTGTCGCTCATTGAAGTTCCCTCCTGCCCCGCATGGTTAAGGCCTGGTGGATCAGACCTTGCGCTGTCCTCAGAGGGGTGCTGAAAGGCCTGGCGGCGGAGTGTAGCACCTTTGATAATGCCAACGTCCCGTGCTGTAGCCTTGAGTTTGCTCCTGAGGCGGGAAGGAGTCAACTCAACAGGTGGTGTTTGATATCGTCCCCCGCCTAACTGTTCTTGAGTGTAGTCGAGTGTAGCAGGAGCTGAGTCCATGAAGGGGTTAAGAGATGACCACTGGTCACTGGCAGGAGAATTATCACGGCTGTTCTGGGTCGACCTCTGGTCACTGGCAGGATTATTACGGGTATTTCTGGGTCATATCTGCAGGTATAAGAAAATTGAATGCAGGCAAGAGGGTGTTGCTTACCTGCTCAGGGAGGGCGGATGTTGACACTATCCTTGGAATGGATTGTTAAAAGATACTGGGTGGGTAGTTGGGGATCCTGAAAGCGGCCGAAAAAAAACGGATGAGGCCTCATACTTATGGAAGATTGGGTCGGTGCAGGGTCTCTGATTCTGCAGGCCATCATTAATTTCATTCTGGCCACAATAGGTTAGAACAACGGACAGTATAAAAGCAAAAACAAACGTACAAAACATTATGGAGGTCCAACAATGGAGGGTGTAGAGGTGACCGGTCGAGTAGCCAGGTCTTTGGGAGGCTCTGGAGGCTCCCGAGGCTCCGGAGAGGGATCTGTATAAGAGCAAACTCATTACTAAAGATCACGTTGAGGATGTAAGTAACGAGGCCGAACCCGCACCCGAAGACAACGGGATATCAAATTCAGGTTAGAGGTATAAGCACAAAATGTATTGAGTGACATACATGTTCTATCTACAATTGATCTCAGTATAGAGGTGTTCAATCAGCGTCTAAGGCGCTTTACAGGGCGCCTACCACTCCTGCTAACTCGTGGTTCCTCATTCTCACAATCGTTGGTACTGGCATCTTCAGAGTTTGATTCGGTGGTGGATGAGCCCCCCTTGATGGAAGCAATTGAAGGAATAAGATGCTTGGTGCGCACAGTAGAATGTTTGTGAACTCGTCGAGAAGCTGGGCGGGGTGGAGGCCGTGTGATAGAAGCTAGGTTGGGGAGGCAGTCGTGTAATCTCCACGATGACTTGGGTGTGACGACGAGAACAGATGAAGAAGGCAGTTGAGGAACAGGTGAAGGAGACCGTTGAAGACGGGAAAGACCCTTTCGGTCAATGCAGCCATCAGCAAATGCACGTCGCCCATGGGAGTACATGGAGCAAGCTGAGGGGGCTTCTCCGATAATGACAGGGTCTTTTGAAGTAGTGAGACGTAGGTGAGCAGCATCGTTTGTCACTGCTCAAATGGTGAGGGCACCGGCCTTAAGGCAGTTGATGAGACTGGTGCGATGCTGTTGGGTCAGATTGTGGATGCCTTTAGCACGAGAGATAGTAGGTCGGCAGCTCGCCAGGCATCGAGATCTCATCAGGATAATTGACGAGAACATAACCAAGGCGAGCCAGTTCTTTTGGAAGGCTTTTCCAGGGGAAGTCACCACTTGTTTGCCCATGAAGTGTCCCGCCAAGAGATGCTAAAATGATATTAAGATTAGCGTGAATGTGTCATGACTGAACATACCAACAAGTGCCTTTAGGCCACCCATGATACAGGGTATCCCATCGAGGCTCTTCCATCCTTCACCGACTTGGGAGCCTTCAGTGACTTCACTAAGTTCAGCATCTGCTGTCGACACCGCCTTATCCACCATCTAGAAGCATATCAACAAATCCGAAAATACAACATCTATAGTACAGTCAGTACTTACAATCCGTGTAACTCAAAAAGATTGGGAGTCCGTGAGTGTGGCAACATTAACGAAGTTATGCCGGTAGGGTGAGCTTGATGTGCCAGTGGATGCGGCCATTTTGCAGGATGCAATGTGCGGTCACTGTACAATACTACGATATTGATTAGACGATAACGTGTAAACAGTGACCATGGAAATTTTGGAACATCGATAATTGTAGTAAGTTCCGAAGAACATAGAAAATCGAAGAGGCCCGCCCTGAGAGGGTTCAAACGTTCAAGCACCACTGGGACTACCTGAAACAGTAATTATGCCCCAAGGGACTGGCTCAGTTCATTTCTGGAGGCCCGAGAGGCCCTACCTAATGATGTTTAATTATGATACCATGCGCAGTATAGGTTTCACAGACAAATATACGGTTATCCATCGTCCATTGGGCTATCTGAACTTGGCTCATCAACTCTGAAGACACACCACACCATGCTACTCCCCACATTTTGGCAAGAATGACAAGTTGTATGGTTATCATAATGCATTTTGAACGCTAACAGGCAAAACGGCAGTGTTTAACTCTGGGCCATGATGCATGATGCTTGTCTCACTTTGCATGAGTTGTACCACTTGCTCCCTTGATTTTCCTTTCTTTTGACTCGATTTTTGAACACATTCAATTACTCATGACTCGTTACATCAAGCACCCAATGTCATTCAATGCCCAGTGTGCTCAAAATAGTGTAAATATGACTCTGAGCATGCAGAACCTCATTGAAGTGACATCATTTGCCCCTCACATCTGTTACTCTCCCGTCTGCTCTCATCTTGGTGCAGCAATGCCTATCACTGATATTGAGCTACACTATCTGCCCTACGCCGACCTCCAACCTTGTACATTTGGAAAGGGACTCTCGTACGTCAAAGGATCTTGACTTGTCAAAAGGAAGTGAATTTACTAGTTGCCAAGCAGAATCCATACTGTAGTCTATGATACTCATCAATGTTCTACCCTACTCTGGATTTATCACGGTACTCCGGCAATAAAAGAACCATAGTGCGAAGATGATGCCAGAAATTGTCCATGTCTTGCTCGCGCATTCCTGTAACATGTTGGCTGCGTACGACAGCTAATATTGTAGCTAAAACCCATATACCACAGTCAAAATCGTTATTTTGGAGACGTTCGACCTCGAAAATTAGTTGTAGCTGGGAATGTTATCAAGATGGAGCGTGAAACTCACATTCAAGGGTCGAGCAACCCAACCGTCGAGGTCAATTGTAACATGATGTTCATGTTGCCGCGCAATAAGAAGGAACCGGCCAATTAGTCTTATTACAGTGGCTCAAAAAACTGTCCGCATGTTTTGACATTTTTCACTATCTATGATATTGTGTGAGAATGAACAAATTCCTCAAGGACATACTTATACCACATTGTAGTATGGCTTCAGGGCTTTTATTTGAGCCCTACACCGTGGGAATCGGCGGAGATATGGTGGAGATATAAGGCTTATAAAATGATGACTCATGTGGACAGTTTTTTGAGTGTATATTAAAACTATATAAATCATTATTTATGACACCATAAAAATCATGCCACTATTATATAAATTATAAAGTGGTGTCATTATGTTATTTTATGACTATATCTAACTATATAAACCAGAATATCTCATGTATCATAGTCATAATCACCATGAAAGCCATCTCCTCTGCTCAAAGAGATAATATCCTCTCTCTGTCTTATGCTGGCCTCTCTGCTCGCCAAATTTCCTCTAGAACTGGAATATGCAAGTCCACTGTGGCCAAGTTCATCAAAGAAAGCCACCCAGACAAGGAAAACTCTTGTGGAGGACGTCCATCCAAGCTTACCTCTACTGACAAAAGGGCTATTATCCAACATATCACTACAGGAAAGGCTGATAATGCTGTCCAAGCCACCCATTATATCAATTCCACCATCACTACCCCTGTCTCTTCACAAACTGTGAGGAATGTTCTCAAGGCAGTAACAAAGAAGAAAAAGCCTCTTCTCTCCATCAAACATAGGCAGAGAAGACTAGCCTTTGCCTTAGCTCATCAACACTGGACTGTAGAGGACTGGAAGCATGTTATATGGTCAGATGAGACCAAAATCAATAGGATTGGGTCAGATGGGAAGGTGTATGTATGGAAAAAGAAGGGAGATGGCCTAACAGACAGAGAGGTTAATGGGACTGTCAAGTTTGGAGGAGGTTCTTTAATGGTATGGGGCTGTATGGGATGGAATGGTGTGGGAATGCTTGCTGAGGTTGAGGGGAAGATGAATGCTGAGCAGTATGTGGACATTTTAAATGACCACTTGCTGCCTAGCTTGGCAGAATCAGGGATTGATGAAGAAGATATCATTTTCCAACAGGATAATGATCCCAAGCACACATCCAGAAGAGCTAGGGAATGGTTTGAAGAACATAACATCAATGTTCTTGACTGGCCAGCACAGTCTCCTGATGTCAATGTCATTGAACATCTCTGGGGAACACTCAAGAAAAGCTTCAAGCCTATGAAAACCCCCCTAAAGGAGTATGGGAGCTTTGGGAGAGAGTAGCAGTGGAATGGGGGAAGATCACAGCTGAGGATTGCCAGAAATTAATTGAGAGTATGCTAGAAGGATAGAGGCAGTAATTAAAGCCAAGGGAGGTCATACAAAATACTAGAATACCTGGTTATTACTGTAAAATACTTGAGTCAAAAACTGTCCGCATGAGTCACCATTTTGTGAGCCTTGTATCTCCACCATATCTCCACCGATTCCCACGGTGTAGGGCTCAAATGAAAGCCCTGAAGCCATACTACAATGTGGTATAAGCATGTTTTTGAGGCATTTGTTTGTTCTCACACAATATTATAGATAGTGAAAAATGCCAAAACATACGGACGGTTTTTGAGCCACTGTATATCCTGTACAATTCAACAAACTGAAAAGAAATGCTTGGAATTTAACTCACTTTAACATCATTTTCCCAAGGCCGCCTATCAGCCAGACTATCGAAAAGAAAAAGGTTCTTATCGGACAGCCGAATGATGCATAGCACCCAGTGCCCAATGCCTGACGGCTGATGAATTGGAAGCACCCAAATATCCTTGCCCAATAACGATTCCACGATGTGTTTGCGCCAGATAAGCTCGTCTGGTGCATTGTAGCGAATGCGGGGAAGATCGTGAGTTGTGAAGATTGCACATCGTTCACCGGATGTGTCGAGCCGAGAGTGCCATAAAAGTATGGCGCAACTGTTGATGCATACGTCGTTCAGGCGTGCTGTAGGGGAACTAAGGAAACTAATGTCCCTAGGGTCAAATATCTGACTTGGGATTCCATCACTGGACCTCGGTCGTGTTCGAGCAACGATTTTGCCAGGTATGAGATTTCCTCGCTCACATGTGGGAATGCGCAATGAAGGGCTGAAATCATCGACAAGAAGGTTCTGATATGATATGTCAGTGCAATAGTCCTGACAATGAGTTTTAACGTACCTCAGGAAGGTTCCAATAAATTATGGCATTGGTTTTCGCGCCCAAAAGCTGTTGGGTCATCATCTTCTAACTCCAGCGCGCTCATCTGACCCTCCAGAACATCAGCGACTGCGGCTTGTTCAGAATGGATTGCTGGAGAATGGTCAGGGTCAGCAGGGGGTTCATCCTCACCCTCATAATCCGGCACTGCAAGTGTGCTAGCATTGATCGTGTGATGTAATGCATTTAGTGGGGCTCCTGAGAGGGTCGCAGCGATGTCCAACGATTTGTTGACTTGGCTAGCGAAGTTTGCCGAAGTAGCTAATGAGTTTGACCATCGAATTTGAAGTCGGAGGAAATTGTCATGCCGTTGCTGTAATGGAACAGCAAACAGTTTACCTAAAATTAAATAGACATTAGCAGAAGGCGTTACCAGAATGATGAAATCAACTCCCTTTCTGGTAAACAAAGAGCAAGTTTTGAGCGCTGCCCAACTCATCACCAAAGAAACGACAAATGTTATCAGCTTCGATGGGAGCCTGACCTGCTCCTCCTCGCATCGATCTCGCTTTAGAAGTGCACGTATGCCATCCCTCACATGCGAGTCTTCCAACCATCGCGGGACCTCCTCCAATGGATGGCGTAATCCAGACATCTTCCATTAATCTTGGGTCACTACGTAGTTCGCTTAGTTTCGTGGGAAGAGGGGTGGGGAGTGGAATTCCCCAAGTTGGATCGTAAAGATACTCAAGTCGTTCACAGTAAGAGTTGAATTTGCGGATAGCGGTCATGAGGGCAGGTTGACGTTTCGCAATGGCTTTGCGGGTATGTTGATGCAGCTTAGTGCCTGCAGGAAATTGAGAAAGATACATAAATAAGAATGATCGACATACCTAAAGCTTGCTGTGCACCACCAACAGCACGGTCAAGCTTGTCCCACTCGAAAAAACTAGCGATAGCACGTTTACGAACATTCATTTTGAGATCCCGTGCCATTAAGAGAGTGCGAACGAAATCGAGATTACACCTTGAAGTTCAGGGAACCTCTGGTGAACATTGAGGGACGAATAAAGAGCTTCGACTTTATTCATTAGCCAGTCGTGTCCCCTCTTGAGGCTCTCTAAGGCCTCTAGCGTGTCACTAGAGGGTGTTTCTTTCTCAAGCATCGTTCGCGTGGTCTGTAGGTCCCTATCAGATGCATCCAGGTCAGCCTGGAGAATCAATACAGTGTCCAGTTCTTTCTTCAGACGAGCGGGTGCATCTAGCAATATCATGTATCAACATTGACAAGCCTCTAATAAATGAACTCACGAGCGCGGATAGATAATTGGGATTGGCGTTGGTGGGACCACTCATTTCTCAATTCATCGACAGGAATCCCACATCGCTCTAGCAGATCTTGTGCTGCTGAACCTTGCTCCCTGATTCCCCGTCTGAGGCGGCGCTTGATCCAGTCGCCAAGGTCATTTCGCATATCCGAAGCTATAGCTGCCGCTTGTCGATCAATAAGCCACAGGTGGCGCTGGCGCTAAAAAGTCTTAAGTGAATGAGGGCATAATTAAAATAACGTGAGACATACAGAAGACGTCCTCTCAACGCCAATCAGCTGAACAAAACGGGACCAAAGTCATTCGGTCCCTTCCCCATCGGACAAGCCAAGCCCTAGGCACATCCGAGGATTATAAACGAGCTGACAAGCCCACTCGTGACCATATGCATGCATCGCAGTAGTCGCAAAATGGAGTCGTGAGGTGATAGTCTCAGGAAGGATGTCGTACTAGAGAAGTGTAAGCAAGTAATTAAAATGTAGATCTCAGCGTACCTTTGCGAGCGACCGGGCCAGAACACAACCCCACATCGTAAAGAGCAACAACTGTAGCCTCGGGTGAGAGCAATGAAAACAAGTGCTGAAGGAGAGCTACAGAATATTTTTGTTGTTCTCCTGGCGAATCAATATTAGCAAAGAACACCGGGATATCATGCCGACAGATCAGAGCCATGATCCCTGTGTCATCAAAATTGTCCATAGCAGCTTTCTGCTTTTTCCCATCAGCAGCCTCGTAAGCAGTTTCACACTGATCAACGGCTTCGTCGGGGACGATGGAGTATGCGGCTTTGGGGGCTGCTTACGTTGAGCGTCTATCTGGCGGCCGACATCGTCAACAAAGTGTTGGGGATAAAGTACTTAGGATCATAAAATGGTGGACAATCACCAGCAGCACGGCGGTGACGGGTGATGAAATTCCCGTCCATTGCAATATGTATATCACCCCCTTCGTTGGTTGGCCTACCATGCAGTATGCCACCAAAGCAGGCAGGACATCGCTGGACCAGTAGTGGTGCACATCGACTCGGATGCAAGGTGGATGGAGGGAGGTTGTTGTCATGCAAGGAGGTTTGAAAATCGGCCACGCGATTGCGACTTTGTTGAACAATTGTTTCCAGTTGTCGTTTGACTTGAATTTGCAAATGTCGAACCACTGGACAGCGTAGCCAAGCCCCCGACGAAATGGATCTTGGATCAACTTGGCCCTTCGAAAGCATATTAGTAGTAATTCAAGTATGCGATTGAACCTTACCTTTGTATCGGTCATGTGGAAGCCTCGCCGAGAGTAGTAACTTTTTAGCGCTGAAGCAAGAGCATTAATCGCATCGCAGGAGCGTTCAAACAGCGCACGGTAGAATGCAAGCAAATCAATCGACACAGCCATCCGAGGCTGCGAAGGTGCAGTAGGGAATAGACCATGCTGCACAAGTACCTGCGGGAGAGTCGAGCATGTGCAACTTAGCACATCTATTGACGCAAATCCTAAACAAGTATCAACGCAAGCCTTCTGTGATAGAAAAAGTCACACTTACGGTCGAAAAACAAGCAAATCAAAGTTGTTCGCTTGAATGTACATGAACGCATCCCGGCGCATGCAGATATGACCGGCTGGATGTTTTCTAGGGCTTTCCCCTGCGTTCGTCCAAAATAAGGAGTAGAGGAGTGATGAGAGCAGGAATGAGTGTACTCCAGTTGCTGTACAATGAAGTGATTGATTTATCGGGCACAATGCGTCGTTTGACCGGCATGTCGACAGCAGGAATATCAAGAGATGGCCCCCTCCACCATATCCACATCATCAAAGGAAAGTGCCGTAGCATCATCAGCGCTTTGAATGTGCTCGGCAGTGTCGTTGTGTGATGCTTGAGGAGAAGTCACCTGCAAATTTGGTTTTTTCACATTGCGGTTTCATAAGTTCCTCAATTTCAGCTAAAAGTCGATGGCATTTCGCCCTTGCGCCTGGTAACTCGACAAGCGTTTGCGTTTTGCGTTTGTCTCGAGCCTTTCTAGGGCTGACAAAGTGGGTTCCCAGCCCAGAAGTTGTTGAGTTGAGCTTTGCGAGTAGGACAGAGTGTTGAGGACAATGACATAGTGTAAGGAAGAAAAGAAGGACATACCAGCATTAAGTGAATCGTCCCAGCCAAGTCAATGGGAGGGGATGTTCCTGAGGAGGTATGTGGGAGTAAGCGGAGCGGAGCGAGGCGCAGGAGGGTAGAATTAAAGGTTATGGAAGGTACTGCGGGAGGTCTGGGAGGTATTTCGGGAGGTATTATAGGAGGGGTGGGAGGGACGAGATGGATCGGGAGGTATTTTCGGGAGGTATTATAGGAGGGACGAGGTGGACGGAGAGGTACGAACTATTAATAGATGGTGGGAGGGTAGGTCTCAGAGACTACTTTCCCATAACATAGTAACCGGGTCTGATAGACCCTTTATAGGTACCGAAAAGTAATGCCTGAGGTGCAACCAACTGATGTCAAAATGTGCACAATGGACGCATATATGCGTTCGAATTGATGATGTCGGGCGGTGTGCAAGCATCCAATGTGCCTTGCCAACCCCAAAACGCCGAAGTGTGCAAACGCCGAGGCGTGCAATGTGTGAAACGCCGAAGCGTGCAAATGTAAAACGCCGAAGCGTGCAAATGTAAAAACGCCGAAGCGTGCAAGGTAAAATGCCGTGGCATGCAAGGTACAATAACGCCGAAGCGTGCAAAGGAACAACGCCGAAGCATGCAAGTGTGATGAGTGAAAGTGCTTACAATTTCAGCTACTTATGCTGCTGTTCCCCACTCTGTGGGAAAATCATCCGAGTCTAAAAGGCCGTTGACAGAAATAACCGTCTGCATTTTGGTAAGACAGGTCTCTGACTACGCGAAACTTTCCAGGCTCTCCGGTTTTCTCAACAACGCCCAGCGGAGAAGACACAAAGTGTCCACTGAGCGTGTCAGAGACCTCCTCCGCCGAAAACGGGCCCGACATCCTGCCCAAGGCCACTTCCTCTTGACAGTAAGTGCGAATAACATCAATGTGATCTAGAGCCGATTTGTGGTTTTTAGGGATATAAGTGCGAGTGGGTGGAGGGATATCAGGACCCCGGCTGCTCCCTATACCACATGTCCACAAATTTTCTAAATTTTTTCTCTTGGGGCGCAACGTTTTTGAGGCTTGTTGGGGCGCACTTCGGACATGCTTGCTCCCCGAAACATACCAAAAAAGGAAATTTTCCGTACAAATTTCGTGCTGCTAGATTCTAGCTAGGTACACCCATGATTCTGCTTCTTGCGAGACCGTACAGTGAACTGTGATGCAATAATCTCGCGCACTGTCACAATACCCGCTGTTTCCCACCTATAGAGAAAGATAATATATGTTTTACAGTGTTTTGTAGAATAAAAACTTGCCGTTCAAAAGCCCACAGTTTCAGGACGTGATACCAACACTGAGCGCGGGTTGTTCCGAGATTGTAGACAAGTTCCTTGATACTGGCAAGTGTCCATAAATGTCCCGTGGACTTGCTGTAGTGCCAGAACAAGTTTTCACTTTCTTCAGGGTGCGTCTTAGGAGTTTGCGAATTAAAATCAGTACAAGCAAGCAGGAAAAAAGGCACCACTTGCCTGAATAAAAACCCGTAATCCTAAGTTTGTCAATGAAGGAACATCTTTTGTGCCAGCAAGGAGAATACTCTCGTGTCGAGTGCTTTTACCACCACCATTTAGGGCGTGTCATTGGCACCATTCTTCTTGTACATAGTACAAACCACTTGGCCAATATAGTAGCCCTGCGAGCGTTGCATGATAACATAGACCTCCTTCTTGTCCCCAACCAAAGATGGCGTGAACGAGAGCGTGAAGTTCCTCCCAATGGTCTGCAGAATGCTGGAGCGTCAAGTGCTTAACTCCGAGGATGCTCTCAGATGTCGTCGGTCTGGGCTGTCTAACACCCTCTAACACCCCCTCCGATCTGGGATCGAGGAGGATCCAGGGCCTCTTGGGGCGCTACCGACGGACATAAGGTGGGTGCTACAGGCTCGTGAGGCGCACATTTTAGGACCATAGGATGGGTGATTTGGAGGGCATGTGAGGCGCTACCGGTGGACATGCAGTATAGGGAGCAGCCGGGGTCCTGGGATATCGCCGATAGGGAAACCGTGTTGCAGGTTGAAGACTAGATTTGGGTATTTTTTGGTTAAGTTAAAACGCTTCAAGAAGTGATCGTACGCCTCAGGTGCGTAGGGCGTGACGATCCTGCTAAACACATCAGTTACACGACTTTGAGTTGGCCCCATGGTTTTTGCTTCCACAGATAGAGCACACGTGGACGACGTCGCTCGAGTGTCTGGGTGCAGTGCATCTTCCAATATTGAAGGAGATGCAGATCGCAGCTGAGGAAGACTTAAGGATGAGTTTGTCCGTCACATGCTGACGACGGGGTTGTTCTTTGTAGTGTGTGTATGCGTGCAGCTACTGGCTCTATGTCCGAGTCTACCACAAATGACGCAAAGGAGGTGCTCGGACGGCATGTCTCCTTTGCTCCTCCAAAAGGGGGGCTTTCCGTCGTTCGACAGGTTGACAGATGACGAGCCTTCCGGTTTGCAAGGTGGGTAGGGTTGGTAGTGGTTGCTGTTCGAGCTTTGTTGAGCGAGGGTGGTTCTGATCATCACGTTTCTCCACCTATCCTGGTATGCTGCCCGAGAGAGGAATGTATGCGTATTGAAGAACTTCCTGCGGATCTCGATGTCGAAGGCAAGAACGGACTCGAAGTTGTCACCGAATTTGTCTCTCGAGAGACAGAAATCTTGGTGATATGTGAAACGCTGTACTGTCACCTTGTCAGCTACTTGTGCAAGCAACTTGATAAAGTTTGTGGCCGCCTCGTAGAAGAGGTGCGGCTGCAGACTTGACTCTGGGGGGAAACCGGCCGAAGTGTCCATCACGAACAGCTTCAGGTCGTCGGTTACTAATCCTTTCTTCATTTTGACGCAAGCAGGATCCTCGTGAATTTTTCAGAGGGATGCAAGAGTAAGCAACGTAAGTGGAATATGGACCTTTGACCTTGCTAGGTTCAGAAGGACTCGAGGTATCTCGAAGGCCGTCACCTCACCGTCGACGATGCGGGTGTTCGCCTCCGTGAAGACCGGCGCGTCTGACGCGGCCGCTGTCCCAGATGACCCTGTAAGGTTAGAACTGTAAGAGATTGTGCCTTGGCCGTCATTGAGGCAAGGATAGATTTAGTGGTAGGCGTGAGGTGAACCTATGAAGTCCACGGTATCAACAATGAAGCTAGGGATAGAGGGCTTAGCGACCGGGGCTTTCTCTGGGATGTCTGATTCATCCAGGAAAGGTTCATCCTCGGAGACTTCTTCAATGTAATTTTCATCCATCCTTCGATTCGCTCTCTTCAGGTTGCGCTCGGCGCGTGCGATGTTCTCCTCTTTGACAGCTTCGCGATCATGAAGATTTACGCGTCTCTGTTTGTTCTTAGCGAGGGATGACGCGACTCTCGACGCGTATTCGTCGGATAAAAGGTATTGTCAGGTGGGTCAAAAACCTTGTATCTTTCCCTCCGGCTCCTTCAGGATG
Organism: Suillus subalutaceus; assembly: GCF_016647625.1. Lineage (NCBI taxonomy): Eukaryota > Fungi > Basidiomycota > Agaricomycetes > Boletales > Suillaceae > Suillus > Suillus subalutaceus. The sequence goes on from NW_024540290.1 coordinate 38,515, forward strand.
CCCAGGATTCGGCGTCTCTGTAGATGTCATGATAGTACTAATAATTATACGAACGGTACGTTGGATGAGTCGAATCCTCAAACTGAGAAAAAGCAGCGAGTGAGAGCGCAATAAGAAAAAGATAAGATACGCGTATGACTACGCGTTACAGCTTATTGCGCTCACTCGCTTAGTAAGCACTAGTTTGAGCTCTATGCTCGCAGGCTCGCTTTACAGTGTGTTGCATATGAGATTGCAGTGCGTGTTTTTCAAAACTCGGCCTCGCTACCTTTACCGGCACTTGTATACCATAATTAGATGTCACATCTTGTAATACGCCGTGCGTCTGTGTGAGTGACTCAGTGCTTTGACCACCATCAGCATCGACCTGCGGTCCAACACACCACATGTGAGTCTTTGCACTTTCGCTACTTGCGAACGACTTTGACCTGTTGTTTTTTGACTAGATGAATACTGTTAGTCGTTCTAACCTATCTGCCGCATTCTCGGCTCACGTACTGCAAGACATGGAATGCTCGTCTCGATTTGAAGAAAGCTGAGAAGAGGCAGCGCATTAATTGACTTAACTATAGATTGTTTTTCATTGATATTGACTATGCTCCGAGTCGTTCCTACATTATCACTCAATTTAGTTCGTGATGTGGTTGGATTCATACTACACTATATACTGATACTACACATTGAAGGACTGCCCTCGAATGAAAGTTGATCTGCGAACACACACGCGCCCGATATCTGCCTATCCCTGCATCCTCTGATTGGTCTTGTCATCAACACTGGACTCATCCAGCCAGACAAAGTATTCAGCCGGTATATCCCATATGCGGCTTGCCAAGTTACCCGCAAGAGCTCATTCCTCTCCGCAGCCGTTTTGGAAATGTCTTTGTGGGTCATTCCCAGCCTTCGAGTGGCGGGTGAAAGGGTAGCGAGAGAAATGTCTTTGTTCCGAGCAGTGAGAAGTTGTTCTTATAGTTCATCCAAGTACATGGCAGGGTTTGCCTGGAGTAGTGCATGGATGTATTCGGTGTCGACGGTGTCAAGAACGCGGGGACGACCCCCTGCGGCGTGCAAAGGGGTTGGTGACTTGACCATAGTCTCGGTGCAAGCGAAGAATATTGTATACTGTCTTCTCTGAGCATTGAGCAAGCTGAGATATTTCAAGAGCTGTCCTGTGCTGTTCAAACCGCCAGAATACGATATTCTGGCGCATTTCCTGGCTAGTGAATGACCCTGGCATAACGAACTGACTGAGGTTTCGTTTCATCAAGCGGCAGTGGCTAGAGTGACATGTCACATCCCTTGACCTAGTTAAGGTATACAAGTGCCGGTAAAGGTAGCGAGGGCCGAGTTTTGAAAAACACGCACTGCAATCTCATATGCAACACACTGTATAGCTCAAACTGCACGCTTCTTTCCGGTAAAATGTGCGGGAAGGTTTTATGTCAGCTCAACCCCTCAGTTTCACACGAATCACACCGCTTTGGATCTGTTAGCTAGAGCGCTGGTTATCATCACTGTTCCATCATCCCCGTCGACTCTCCCTTGGTTCGTGCAAAGCTGCCTCTTTTTTGCACTCATTGGAATGGCATCTCCTTTGGTTCTATCCCAGTGAAGAGAACATCAGATCTCACCTGGATACTCTTGGCTTTGCCTCTATCTTAGTCTTTTCAGGTGTTTTAGGTCTAGCTGTCGCTCGGTGCACCAAATCCAACTTTCTCGCCGCCATTTGCCACCACTTCTTTCAACTATGTACGTCGTTGTTGGCGAAGTCTGTTCCGGATCTCTTGCAAATTTTTTTGTCTGTGCAGCTTCCGATTAAATGTGAACGTCGATTTCTGCCGCTGCTGTGTGCTTTACTTGAAACGTTTTGGCTCTGAGGTGGCCGCAGTGCTGCGCCGTCCTGCCCCTCCCCTCCTACTGATGTCTATCATTCTGTTGGCGATGGCGTGGCACCTTGGTCGTTGTTGCCTACTGAGGATCTCGTTCATCACCTACGCAAGATCAAGCTTGCCACCTTATGTGACTTTATCCACGGACTGCCTTTGCTCGACCGGCCAGTGCTACATACTCGCTCTCACTCCAAGACGTCTAACGTTTTGGTCTGCCACATCCGCGCTTGCATTTATACCTGCAACTTGTAGGCACGCCTGTGTTATGTGACATCTGGTTTGCGTACTCTCCTTACATCAATCTATTTCCAGTGCTAACCTCGGAATTCGTTACATGCATATTGGAGTTTGAGTATGGGTTCGCTGTTGTTCAAGCATTGTCCCATGATTCGTTGACTCTGTCTGAGCATCGCAAACCTATCCGCCGTGAAAGTTGACTTCAGTTAGAAGTCAGTGGGATACGGCTCCAGGTGGGGATGTCTCAGACCTCATTGCAGGCCATCTGTTGCAAAGCGATGGACTCAAGAATGGAAGGCAGATAAATATTGATTAATTGGATAACTATAGAAATAGGCACTGCTCAGGCAAGATGAGCGTGGAGAATAGATATGAATACAGGTCCGATACCACGATTGCCAAGCATGTTCGTATCTGTATAGAAACTCCAGGAAATGCATATCACTTGAACAGCGATATAGCGATTGCCACTCGTGGCTATATGGTATCAAGACACTTGGTAATCGGGGTCGCAGTGAAATCTTGACCAAAAGGAATATTGATGTGATATGACAGGACAGGACAACTGAGGATATGACGATGTCTATGAATTATGTAAAGCACTTTGGCGCGTACGCGGCGCTACGATTTGGAACGAATCGTGACAACAATTGAACTTGAGCGTGCGCGTGACTCTATCATTCTAATTCTAGTCCAGCGCCGCAAGCAATTCTCTGGCCCTCTCAATTGATAAAGCTTAAAGCTTAAAGTCTCACTTCAATTTACTGTGTATGTTCCGGCAATAATAAGTCTTTGAATGGACCAGTCCATCCTTGTTTATTCAGTCACTGCTCTGGTCATCTCGTTATCGTGCGTGAGTGATAATTCCAACGTCAAGTTGTCAACGTCTCAGGGTATTTGGATTTTGTATGATGAACACCCATTTCATCCTTGTTCTTTGAGCCATGAGTCGTCTCGAGAGACATTGCGCCGCGGCGAGGACGACAAACTCTAGGTCAGGGAATCATTTCCCTCTTGTCTGACTTTCTTCTCTATACTATATACAAATGTACGATTTAGAATTTTCACTAATCATCACTAGCTCCATCTAGCTCTCATCTTGCTTTCGCCTCTCCCAATAACAATCCGACCCTTAGAAAGGACATACCGCTCACGAAAATCCCTCAATGCCCCTTTCAACTTCGCATCTCTTGCCGATGTAGGCTCCATTGATCTCAGCGTCATTAGTTCCCGCGTACAACGAAACATCCCGTCTCCCATCCATGCTCGAAACCACACTTAATCGCCTCAACTCTGCTTCCATTCGGCACGCACATACGAGCTCGTCATCGTCGACGACGGTTCAAAAGATGACACGTCCGCACTCGCACTAAAACTGGCACAACAACACCTCAACAGCAATATTCGGGTCGTCACGCTTGAAAAGATTCAAAAGAACCTCGGCGAGGGGAGTGCGGTCGTCATGGGATGCTACACGCATGCAGAAACAGGTTGTTGATGGTGGGTGCGGACATTGCGAGTCGCTTTGAGAACTTGGAACTACTTTGGAAGAATATGGACGAACTTGGGCTGAAAGACGAGCCGATGGTGGTCGTCAGCAGTCGAACGCACCTCGTCAAGACTGAAGTTGTGGTCAAGGTGTGCCTTGTCTCCGACGTGACATACTAGCTTCTTACACCGCTCTCCATCAGCGCTCTGTGCTCTGCAACATCCTCATGTGTGACTTGCATACTATCCTACGCTGGACATCGTACGCATCCACATTCGCAACCTTCAACTCAGGTGCACTCGTGGATGCCGTTCCCCTTGGCAAGAAGAGAGGGAGAGAGTGATGATGGAACGCGAATGCCAGCGCGAGCACTTTGAGCGTGAGAGGATGGAAAGAGAGAGGATGGAGAGGGAGCACCTTGAGTGCGAGTACATGGAACGAGAACGTGGGCAGGGGATGAGTATGAGTAATGCTGAATGAGAGAGGATGGAGCGCGAGCATCTCGAACGTATGGAACGACAGCAGCATCACGACGCCCTTGAGCGTGAGCGCTTTGATGCTCGCGAACGCGGACACGATCTCATTTCGCGCGAACATATCGAAGCTCGTAAACGTGCAGAGCGCTCGAGACAATGGAGCGTGAACGCGCTGAACGGGAAGCCCTCGAGCGTCTTCCCCCCCCCAGGAGCTTGCGCTGCTTCTCCAATCTCGCGTGGAGCGCTCGTATATTGATCTTGGGCTTATGGGTGCTCCCTGCATTGCCGTCCCCCTGGTTTTTTGGAGACCACATGCCATGCATAAAGCAGGGAGGTGCACAGGAAATTACCAAACTCTAACGCCCCCTCCACCCGAATCACCTCGAAAGCTCCCTGCACCGTCCGTATGTTCAGTATCTTTTGTAATGAGAAGATGTCCATGTCACTTTCCGTGCGTCAAGGAGGTTATCGGATGCGTTCTCAAGGTGATCGAGCCTGAGTTTGGTTTCCCAGAGGCATGCAACTTCGGTTTCGGAATCCAAGAGCGCGTTGTTCTTGGTCTGCGATAGCATTCTGGTAGCGCTTTGGACTTCCATGTCATGATGGGTCTCCCTGGTGCCCGTGCTGCTAGAGGGAGGAGAGACTGAGACATATGTCCTCTAGCCAGAGTGAGGAGTATGAGTCGGTTCATGCAGCGGGTTTGATGGTACTATATTAGTGAGTCCAATTAATTCTTTGCAAATCGTTAATCTGTCATCTAGAACTAATCACTGCGACCCCTTGCTGTGCTTCTGGAGCAGCACTACGGGCCTTTATGGGTTCTGTATGTGACTACATGTCCTTCGAATGTCAATCGAAGTGCACGTTTCTTCGAGAGGAAGCATGGAACATTCCGGGGGACCACCAACATGAAATTGGCGCTCTTCCCGTGGTCATTTATCTCTTTATTGTGAGCTCATCATTACTTTTGGGAGGCAAATGCTGAGTCGACAACGAGCACCAAGCTTAGGCGTGTACATCTCGTCCCGATTTTCCAAAAATTGCCAATGATCTACATCTTTTCGTACACGTACATACAGGTGAATACATTACAAGACCAGTGAACTCCTCTCCCTAAATGTTGCGGTCGATTCGGGACGCAAGAGCAGTTTGTTTAACTGACGCAATTAATCTTCAGCCAAATTTCTTTCGGATGAACTCGACGACCTACTAGCTCCGGTGCAATTTGGCGATGCTACATTTATCATGACGCATTCGCCAAACGTGTTACCGCTCAACACCACACTTCCATGACAGTGCTCCTCTGGTTCTTGCTGGTTTACCAACGGAGGGCTCAAGGGCGTGGGCTCTGCCGTCAGTGCAGCGTGATCTAACTTGGTCACGGCTTATTCACAAGGTTAGTATCTAGTAAGTCAGACATGCGAAGAACTCACTGGAGCCGTTGGAGTTACTTGAAAGTATGTTAATGGTTCCCCCCTCCGCAATGTAGTTGTTCTGTATGATGATAACGGGGATCGGGGGTGGTTGTGTAAGACTCAGTAACGGAGTCCCATCAGCGTGAGTGGAGGGTGTTGCACTCGCATCTCGGAGTGGGGTAGAGATGAGAGATAAATCTCAGTCGTTTGAAGCACAAGGGTGGGTATGCTTTGGTGGAATCCATTGCGGAGAAGGGTTGTGAAGATTATGTCCACTGGGCTTTATACGTACTACCAGGTAGCAATCACACCGATGAATTTCAAAATTCTTGCTCAAAAGCTATATATACGTATACACGAAACTCATAGGCACTTCTGATGAGCTCCATTTCAACGCCAGCAACCATGTCATCGGAATGAGATAAGGTTTGTTTACACCTTAATGGCAAGTCTAGACCCGTGTGTCGGCCATGAAAATATGGGTGGGATATTCAGCAAGATTGTCGTACTCGCGCTTCGCCTCGAGAATGAATTTGTTTCAAAGTGGCATTGGTACGAGCGATCACACTGCAGAGCGATAAGAATGTTAAAGAAACACCAAAACAAAATAAGAACTGGTCTAATCTTCAAGCTTCAGGGTCGAACTGGCATGTCCGCAGTCCGGGGTAGCGCTCTGTCTTGGTAATCAATCAAAGCATGTTAATCTAAGGACAATGATAACACACCCATTGAAGCCAATGACCTCGTATCTAGCAAACATTGAGGCGTTTGGAATCCACATACAGCAATAGCTTACCTATACTTGGCATGAATGCCACGTCCTGGTTGTCTATGGAAGCACGTTAGTACTTATTCCAAGAATAATAATAACATGCCCCTCGAAGTCAATAACCTCATATCTAACAAAACATTCAGGCGTGTGGAATCTATATACGGCAATAGCTTACCTATCCTTGGAATGAACGCTACGTCCTGGTTGTCTATCGAAGCACGTTAGTACTTATTCCAAGAATAATAATAACACACCTTTCGAGGCCAAGACTTCGTATCTAGCAAGATATTCAGGCATGTGGAATCTATATATGGCAATAGCTTACCTATACTTGGCATGAACGCTGCGTCCTGTCTATCAATTAGTACTTATTCCAAGGATAATAATAACACACCTTCGAGGCCAAGACTTTGTATCTAGCAAAACATTCAGGCGTGTGGAATCCATATACGGCAATAGCTTACCTATATTTGGCATGAACGCCGCGTTTGCGATGATCACGCAGTACGAGAGCAGTGAGCACATGTCTTCATATCTGTCTTCATCTTTCTCGTCTAGGTCACCGCGTGAGACCATTACGGCTGACAGTCCAGGTGGAAAATTCAAATTCACGACTCCGTCTCCAGGCCGGTTGCTGCGCTTATTATCAATACCATTCATGGTTGGTCCTGGTTGATCATGTTCAAATTGCTACCGACCTCCGAAAGCCGGTGCATAAACCTACAAGAAAACAGTAAGAACTTGGTCATAGTTTATTAGATATACCAGGAATACGGGGCGTTCCTGGCTGAAACGGTCAAGAAGAAGGCTGCAGATGCTGAGCGGTAGCTACGAGTATTCCTGTACAGTTAAGCCGTGTTCCTGCCGAAGTTCTTCTGACTGTTTTGACAGTCCCCCGATGGCAACAAGATTCTGTAGCGAAAAATTGGCATCAGTACATTCACTGCTTCTCAACGGATGCAGGTGTATCATAATCAATAAGACTCACCATTACCATCGTGAGTAACTCTCATGCTCGAATAGAATTTGAACGTGTACCTCGGAGGATTTAAGATCACAGACGATGCAGTTTTGTTTGATTTGTTATGTTCCATAATGTCTTCCGAAGGCATTGCGAGCTCATTTTAGCTTTCGTGAAGTAGGCACGTCGAAATGACTCCAAGCACCAAGTACATACAGTCCATCGCAACGTTGTTTTCAAAAAACCGTCAGTGAATTGCATCTCTCTATATAGGTGCACGGGTAAACGAGTCTGTCAATACCTTGTCTTGCTAGATGTCGCGGTCAACTTGGGATACAAGCGGTTTGTTTAGACAACCATAAAATCTATTCTCAGTTCAAATGACCTACCACCTCCCACCACCAATTTAATTTGACGATCCTACTTTATCAGCGCCATGCTTCATAATCATGCTCTGCTGTCGCTGTCTACCTCACTAACGAAGGCCACAGGGGGCTCTGCGGTTGGAGCAGCGTGATCTATTTTTTACAGGGTGAGTATTTTGGCAAGTCAGACACTTTGAGAACTCACTGGAACTGTTTTAACGACTCAAAAACACGTTGATGGTCCCCCCCTTCGCAATATAGTTGTTTTGTATGATTATGATGGAGTCGTTGGGGTTCGGAGGGGGGTGATTGACATTCGGCTGGGGTGTACTATCAGCCTTCGAAGCATGAGCTGGCCTCTGCTTTGCACTAGTATCTTGCAGTGGCGCAAGAGGTGAAAGGATCTCTGTCGAAGCGCAAGGTGGAGATACTCCAGTGGAAGTATCCATTGCAGAGAGCTGAGGAAGTGCGTGTTGCAATAAAGGTATTATAGCGGTGTGTGATAATTGCAAGATTCTTGTGGCGCCAGAAGCCTCGTCACCAGTAGCGGCTCGCCTTCTCTTGCACGACAAATGGTGGAAAGGCAAGGTCTCTTATGAGATCCGATTCCGAACTCTGTTTAACTGTATTCAAACTCCGCTAACAGTATTGCCAATTCATCTGATTAGATGTTGTGTATTATAAGTAACCGCGTAGTTTTGGTAGCGAGTGTGGGGGTGAGCGATGTGAAGTTGTCAATGAGCGGACGACATCTCCAGACTGTGGGATGCTGGGTTGCCGATTTTCTGCAACGTTTCTTCCATGCGAGACTTCGGTTTGTTAGCTCAAGTACTTATTTTAGACCGCCGTTTACTAAAGTGCCAGGCATTCGTCTTTATTTCATCGTATGTATAGTGAGTATCGAGTAAGTACATGACAACGTCCGACATAAGGTTGTGAATAACCGCACAGGACTAAAAGTCTAATAGTAGAAATACAATGTCCAACATAGGGTCCTGAATGACCGCATAGGACTTAACTGAGTGACAAGTCGAAGGGATTGCCCTTGCTTTGCGAAGATGTCATGCTTAGTTTGGGATCTTAGAAAGAGCTGTTTGCTTAACTGGTCAGCGGCAAAAGATCGTCAAGCTCTTGGATGTTTGGTCAGAGGTAAAAGGACCCACCAGCGCCTGTGCAATCTTGAGATCCTATGTTAATCATGACGTGCTGGCCAAAAGTATTGCCATTGAATATGACGCTCTCGCGACCATATTCTACTGGTGCCAATTGTCTCGCTAACGGAGGATACGGGGAAGTAGGCTCAGCAGTCCCAGCAACATAGTCCAGCTTGGTCATAGCTTGTTTGAAAGGTCAGTCTAAATGGTAAGTTGGATGTGTGAAGAGCTCACTTGAACCATTACAGTTACTTGAGAATATGTTGATGGTTGCACCCTCTGCAATGAAGTTGTTCTGGATGACGGTGATGCGATTGTTTGTGTCCAGCGGTTGACTTGGTAGGGGAGTTCCATCAGCTATCACAGTGGAAGCCTGATAAGATGGTGATTTCAGTGTTCCATTAGCATCAGACAAATTGGACTCAGTTGAAGCAAGGAGTAGGGGTGCTTCAGTGACGGTCGCCATTGTAGAGATAAAATTGCTGAGAAAAACAGAGGAACGTCCTACATATTTAAACTAATTCATTGGTAAGATTTGGCCTGTTAATGACACCGAGGAGGATGCGCGTTAGGATGGATGTATTATTGCCAATTGGTACCGAGGGATGATGCGCGTTAGGAACGATGGATTATTGATATAATAGGTACCGAGGATGATGCCCGTTAGGAAACGGATTTTTATATAATAGTACCGAGGATGATGCCCGTTAGTCGGAAGCTTAAGATGAATTATTGACACCGACGAGGAAGTTAGGAAGAACACCGAGGATAGGACAGCCGGAGTTTGAAAAGCATTCAACCCTGGACCGAGCTTGTACAGCTTCAATATTCAATGACACGATTGTCCTCGTCAGTCAATCTGAAACCAAAAACACCCGGTCATTCACATCACTGCATGATCAGTGTGCTGAGAAACTCCCAAACTGGCGGGAACTAAAATAAATCGCTGGTTCGAAGACAGATGAGTGTCCTACCAATGATTACAGCTCCGACGAACGAGTGATTCTTGTTACAGAGGCATATATATGCATACCATGTGATATAAGTTCGGTATGACTTATCGTAGCGCTGATATTCATTTTTGATAGCTTATACCAGCCCATCGGATGTCCTCTTCTGCAGCATTTATACCTGCTCGTATATCAATACCCGCATCCCGCGCACGCGAGTTATAATTCAACGTCTGCAAGTCTTTTCCGCGTTGTAAAATCATATCTTGCTTTTGCCTAACCAATAATAACTAGCTACCCTCAGAAAAAGTGACCATACCGCCTACGGAAATCCCTTAAGGCCCCCCTACTATTAGCCTTCCATCTCTCGCTGATGCAGCCTCCATTGATCTTGATGTCCTTATTCCCGCCTACAATGAGACATCCCGTCTCTCGTCCATATTCAAGATTCAGGTATCTCAACTCCGCCCACATCCGGCGGGCGCGCACGTATGAGCTCGTCATCATTGACGACAGTTCAAAAGACCATACGTCCGCACTCGCGCTAAAACTAACACAGCAGCACTTCAAGAGCGATATTCGGACGTGAGGTGAACCTCAGGAAGGCTAGACCAATGCTCGTTGTATATGCGCTCTTCCTGCACCTCGCAGATCTTGCATGCAGTAACCCATCTGGAGGTGCAAGAGACCTACGAATGCACGTAAATTGCGCCGGTAGGGACGAGCGTCAAGTAGTGGCTCTCAAGAGCAACGACTATACAGATCTGGGTCTAACCCGAGTGAAGTATATGCGTTGTCTGTCCGCCTGCATGCATCTTCTACAGACATGAAGGGGATGAACGACCTTGAGGAGCTTGCGAATGCTAAAGATGCAGCTTAAGACGCCTTCGCCCACGTCCGGTGCTGGCAAAAAACTTTGGCCTGGGAATCCAGGAGCGTATGGTGCCGGCTATAATTCAGCATGTTCGATATGGCCTTCTATGTTATGTCGTGATCGGTCCCTCTGGTGCCCGTGTTACTGGGAGAGAGGAGGAACAGCATATTAAGTTCCACTACCGAGGGAGGGATAACAATTCAAACAGCAGTATTATTTAGTGAGTCCAATTCCTGTAGCAACCTGCAGCTGTGTTAATGTTGTCGCCTGAAAATAATCATCGTCCTCGCTGTGCCTTTTCACGAGTAGAACTGCCGCTTTAAAGGTTCTGTATCATCCAGATATTGTGCAACTTCATACTCATACGATATCCATCAAAATGCACGACATTTTCCAGAGGAAGCACGGAACATTCCGAGGGACCGTCTTTTCTTTTTTAATCCTTGACCGACCACCACCATGCAATTGGCGCTCTTTCCGTGGGTATTTGTTTCTTTATGGCGAGCTTATTATTACCTTTGAGGAGGCAGGTAGCGAGATGGCTACGAGCACAAAGCTTAGGCGCATACTGTGCGTCCCGAATTTTTTTTTAATTGTTGGTCGATATCTCCGCACAAGCATACAGGTAGGTGCGAAATACAAGACTGATATATTCAACTTCGGCCCTTACTTCCTTTCACTACACGTTGCGGTCAAATCGGGACGCAAGAGCGGTTTGCTTAACTGATGGGCCAATCAACCGTAAGTCAAGTTTCTTTCGGATGAATTAAACGACCTACTAGCTCCAGTGCAATTTGGCGATCCCACGTTTATCATGACGCACTCGCCAAACGTGTTGCCGCTCAATACTATGCTTTCACGACCGTGCTCCGCGGGCTCTGCCTGCGTTGCTGGCGGAGGTTCCAAGGGCGTGGGCTCTGCAGTTGTGGCGACATGTTCTAACTTCGTCACGGCTTTTTACATCGTGAGGTGAGTCTTCTGGTAGGTTTGCGATACGAAGAACTCACTGAAACCGTTACAGTGACTTGAAAATATATTGATGGTTCCGCCCTCCGCAATATAGTTGTTCTGTATGATTACGATACAGTTGTTTGGTGGGTTCTGGGATGACTGTTCGACGCTTGGCAGCGGAGTGCCATCAGTCAACTCATGGCGGGAAGGTGGTCTCGGAGTGGCACTAGCATCTTGCAATGAGACGATGGCAAGAGGCAGATAAAACTTTGTTGAAGCACAGGGTGAATGTGCTCCAGTGCAAGTATCCATTGTAGAGATGAGGGTACTGTTATAAGCAGGATAAAGTGCGTCTTTTAAATAATCTGTGATGACTCCTTTAAGTAATGATTAAGCTCCCGTCACCCTTCGCCATCGACGCGGGTATGCACCCGGATTGATATTCAAACTCCGCATATGGTTTCGCTTGGCCGTGCACACTGCACGATCAGGAGTCATCCCCCTTCTTCTTCCCCTTCCCCTTCTATTTCTATCTTTAGATCCCAGCATGAAATTGAGATCCACACGAGTGAGACTAATGGTCATTACGCACCTTGCAAGAAACAACAACGGAGACCTGGAATTCGGGTCCTAGGGACCTCATACCAATTTCATGATAATCTCACAAATTTTGAAGTTGTTCAATGATCATCTTCAGTCACGTTTCTTTGGCAGCACACCCCAAATGAATTATTCTGAGGCAAAGGAAGCAAGACCATTTGCTAGATTTTTGACAACTATTCTCGGAACTGTGAGGAAAAGATACTGGACATCGTGATTTCGTCTGGTACCAAAGTTTTCGGTTCTGCGAGTCCAGACTCATCATGACGTGTCTGTGTGTACTCTTATCTGCTACACAGCTGGGTTTACATTGTGATTGCTGAGGTCCGTAGAAGTCACGGAAAAAAGCGTGAATGTGCTTGGCTGGATGAGGTGACGCCATTCACAAGCACTGGCAGCGGCGCTATAATTAATATTTTCTGAGTGCCGCACTGACCGGGAGTCCAGATCCGAATTGAAAATGGAGTGCGGTATCACTCCAGTATCTATCAGATCAAAAGCTATACAAATAAATTAACTTCGTATGATCAATCATTCACACTCGTTCTGAAAGGAGCCGCATGCTGTGTGTCCTTGGTGTGTCCTACCGGTCGGATTAACCATTCAAACTGGTTCCGAAAGAAGCATGCCTATTAGCTCCTGTCCTTATGTCCAGAAGATTCGTAATTCTGGGCCAGTAGTATAGCATTAAGCTTTGTCCCATGACGAACTAATATATGAGAATACATGCGAAGTAAGCGAGTCAGGATTTAGGACACCGTTGTCAACGAGCACACAGGACCACACTGAAACTGTCTAACACAGGGCCAACAGAACAACACTGAAAATGTCCAACATAGGGCCAACGACCAACCCCACAGGATAATACTTAATCATGGACTAAACCCTTTGCTTTGAAGAGTGATGTCAACAACTTCTCTAGATGTCGTGTTTAGTTTGAGATGGAAGAGCAATTGGTTTAACTGATCAGCAGCAAAGAATCGTCGACTCTTGAATTGTTTCTCAGAAGTAAAAGACCCACCAGCCCCGTGCAATCTGGAGATTCTATCTTTATCATGGCGTGCTGACCAAAAGCATTGCCGTTGAATACTACGCTCTCACGACTAGTCGACTGGCGCCGACTGTCTCGTCAACGGAGGCTGTGAGGATGTTGGCTTTGCAATCTCAGCGCCGTCCAGCTTAGTTATAGCTTGTTGGAAAGGTAAGTCTAAATGGTAAGTTGGATGTGTGAACAACTCACTGTAACCATTGCAGTTGCTCGAAAATATGTTGACGGTTCCCCCCTCCCAGGTAGTGAAGTTGTTCTGGATGACGGTGGTGCGATTGTTCGCGTCCAGGGCTTGACTCGGCAGGGGAGTTTCAGTAGGTATCGTGAAAGCTTGATAGGACGCACAGGCTTGAATGGCGGTCGCCATGGTGGGGATGCGGTTGAGATGCATGAAATATGTGGCACATCCCCGTGTTTTTATAAGTAGGATCGACTCCCCATTCTGGCCGAAGATCTTGACGGGGCTTCTGGGCGAACTGGCTGCACCGTGACACTGAGATGGATCTAATTCAATATTCGCGGAGATAAAACAAGGCACACCGCACGCGCGGCCGAAAAGGCTGCAGTCGCAAGTGTTTTCAAAGGGGGGCCGGCCAGCGCGCACGCAAACTTGCACTAATCAGAGACAAATCTGTTGTGGGTCCGCTCAAGATCGATTTAAACGCCCCGCAAGTTCAACCGAAATGGGTATGCATCGTCTATCCTCACAAAGGCTCGTCGTGCTTGCGGAACGATGCGCAGAACAGCGTGGTCGAGGCAATGCTCGCTCGTTAGCATCTCGAGTTTGTCCGAGTCTATGCCTTGCAAGGCAATTGTAAGATGCGCGTGATTGTAGTGACCAGATTTATGTGACATAGCGTGACACACCATGAAAGTGTGACACACGAAGCAGCATAGTACTTTTACTAATAACTACGAGTCTACGGGTAGGTCAGCGTGTATGGTTTAATACAGCTATAGGGCTCACCGTCTATCGTCTTTGAAATGGATCAGTCCGTCCTTGTTTATTCGTTCACTGCTCTGGCCGTCTTGTTACCCTGTGTGAGTGATAATTTCAACGTCAACATCTGGTCTTTGGTTTTTATATGATGAGCACCCATTTCATCCTTGTTCTTCGAGCCATGGGCCGTCTCAAGAGACGTTGCGCCGCGGCGAAGACGACAAACCCTGGGTCAGGGAATCATTTCCCTCTTGTCTGACTTTCTTCATACAAATCTATGGTTTAGCATTTTCGCTAATCATCACTAGCTCTATCTAGCTCTCATCTTGCTTTCACCTCCCCCAATAATAACCCGACCCTCAGAAAAGACATACCGCTCACGAAAATCCTTCAAAGACCCTCTCAAACTTCCATCTCTCGCCGATGTAGGCTCCATTGATCTCAGCGTCATCATTCCTGCGTACAATGAGACATCCCGTCTCCCATCTATGCTCGAAACCACACTTAATCACCTCAACTCTGCTTCCATCCGGCAGACACGCACATACGAGCTCGTCATCGTCGACGACGGTTCAAAAGATGACACGTCCGCACTCGCGCTAAAGCTGGCACAGCAACATCTCAATAGTGATATTCGGGTCGTTACGCTTGAAAAGAACCTTGGCAAGGGCGGTGCGGTGCGCCATGGAATGCTACACGCACGCGGAAACAGGCTGTTGATGGTGGATGCGGATGGTGCAAGTCGCTTTGAGGACTTAGAACTGCTGTGGAAGAAAATGGACGAACTTGGACCGAGGAACGAGCCGACGGTGGTCGTTGGCAGTCGAGCGCACCTCGTCAAGACCGAGGCTGTGGTCAAGGTGCGCCTTGTCTCCGACGTGACATGACTAGCTTCTTACACTGCTGTCCGCTAGCGTTCTGTGCTTCGCAACATCCTTATGTATGGCTTGCACACTATCCTACGCATAGTGGGTGTGGGACATATTCGTGACACGCAGTGCGGATTCAAACTATTCTCGCGCCGCGCTGCACAGCAGATTTTCCCCGTACAACATCTTGCCACTTGGATATTCGATGTTGAGCTACTCTTGCTTGCGAAGCAGCTGGGTATACCTGTTGCAGAAGTGCCCGTACAATGGCATGAGGTGGCGGGGAGCAAACTGAATGTTGTCAAGGACTCATTACAGATGCTCAGGGACCTGCTCGTTCTTCGCGCTAACCAGCTCACCGGACGATGGAAAGTATCACCGTGATGATATACCACGGCCAAGCCAGTCACGGAACAATAGATTTTGTCTATGCACATGGTGAATGTGCTCTCACCGGCCCTGCAAAGACAAACTTGAAATAGATCATGATTGTACATAGAGCAACATTAATTATTATAAATGTAGTATTGCGGGCGTCATCATGAGTGGTGCGGCAGCTTTATAGGCGTACTCTGAAGGTCAAGCTGTAATATTAGAACAGTTCAGCGCAATAGTTAGAACCGGGTGATGGCGACGAACTCGAACGATAGTACGAAGAAAGCGGATAGTCCCAGTGTCCTTCTGCAGTGGACGTCTTCAGATGGCGTTGAAAAGTCAAGTGCATGTATTAATTTCAAATGTCTAATTTCCATGCATACGAGCCTGTCATCCTCTCAATCATGACGGTAAAACTCTTTCAACACAAGAATGTGAGACTCCACCAAAATGATGTTGTGAATATCGATGAGTCGACCTCCCCCCAAGATTGATATTGCAATTTCAACGTGACACTCTACTTGGCGGACGTGATCAGTTGATGGGCACTACAATTGAGAGACTCGAGGAGTAAGTCAAATCCCGGTCGATTGAGTTACTTCAAATAAGTCAACTGCCAACTTAGCACATGAATAATCTTGCTCTTAGCGAGATTGTTCGTCTGCTGAATTGGGCGAGTACGCGTTGTCCATGGAGTCAGTCTTTGCTCGACACAATGGCTTCAATCACGAGGGCCCTGGAGCACTAGTCAACGTAGCGGGCTTCACCATGCAGGCTAGTCCTACATCTCACAGTAAGTATAACGTATGAACCTGAAAGAACGAATACGAACCGCCCTATAAAAGTGGATTACAACCATCTTGCGGAAGATAAAAAATACTGGCAGTGTAGTTGACGGTCATCACTGACTCGCGGAACGAGTCTCGGTTCCGGACTTGGTGGAATTTGAAGAGAAGATGTAAAACTGTAATTCACGAGTCGGACAGCTTGTCTTAAAATTCCGACGTCAGCTCCAGAACATCTGGAAAGATCTGGAACCGGGATGAAGTACTGTCAGTAGATTACCTCTGGAAAACTCAAATTGAGATAAGGACCCGTTCTAAGAGGTGAAATGACTCTGGAAATCATCTGGGTGTGACGGTGACACTCCGAGAGAGACGGGCGAAACAGAGGGTGAAAGGAGTGTGGAATGAGGAATATTTATATTTGAAGCAGACCAACTTAGTATATATAGAACAAACATGAATAAAGTTCAATAAACACAGGTGCTCAGGCGATTTTTATAACGGTACTCATAATACTTGGTTTGTAACTTTGATTGGAGCTTTCAAAACTGCTTGATCATCGGGGCATTACACGTTAGTGCTTTAGCCATGACATTAGTGGCTAGCTGCAGAGCTAGAGACACAGGGTACGTTTGGCACACCGTTCCTAGTCATTAACGGTAAATGGTGGCATACACTAGTAGGAGTGTCTCTTGTGCGCCTATAGGATGTCGTACACCGTGTATTATGGTTCGTTCACATATTAATGTTCGCTGTGTTTTGGTCAACTTTCCTCTCTGTTTGCAGTTCCCGTTCACTCGTGACAAGCATCCGAATCGATCATCCGCCATCCGCCGCGGCAAATCATCTTCATTTCACAACAAGACAGGTGTTTTCTCTTCTTTAGGTTAGCACTTTCCAAAAATACCCCCTGATGAGCTAAACCGCTGGCAACATGAAATGAAGTCACAAGACGCTTTTCGTCATTCGTATATAAAATGGGGCCCTCGTATCACCCTCGTACACTCCCAAGCCATCCAGGTTATTCTCGCCATGGCTTCAACAGGCATACCGCTAGATACCGCTACTATCATTTCAACAGCGCTGGAAGGCATCTTATACGGTGAGTATCACGATAAGCATTCGTCACATACCCGTCAAGCTAGGGTTCTCCAGGCTTTTCAGTTCTCATGTTTATGGGCACCATGTGGGTAATCTACTACAAACCTAACGCAAATCGCCCGATCGCTTTGGCGGCAATCCTGCTATTGATATTGAGTACTGCAGTGAGCTCTTCGCCTCTCACACCTGATGCCACCTGCTGAATTCGCTCAAGCACTTGATCATAGACATCATTCGCCTTGAAAATGGATTCGTCAAGTATCACGACATTCCTGGTGGACCAGTGGCATTCTTCCAAGACATCAGCCAGCCAACATTTGTGACAAAGAACCTAATATATGCCCTGCAAACTATGATTGGCGATGGGGTGGTGGTGTGTTCTATTTTTGTTTGCCAGCTCACAACTCCCTGGGCTGAAAAAGCGCCTTGTTTGGTAAAAGATTTATCGCTGTTATGTCGTTTGGCAATCCGTTTGGGCTATCATCCTACCAGTTACACTGTGGTGCGGGTCCTCAGGTCAGGTCGCCGTGTTTGGGAAATTACCTGTGCTGATTCTGTATCGAAGTGGCTGCTTTAATCGCGCCCTACTACGCTTCACGGGCAACTGGCGGAAACATTTATACCAATCAGACTGCACAATGGATCACGACGTTGTTTGTCTTGACACTTTCAACCAATCTGATAAGTTCAGGTAAGCGTGATTCTGCGTGAACGCGATGTCGAAATCTCATAACGACCTGAATTTGTCCAGGATTACTCGTGTATCGCATCTGGACGATCGAACGTAGAGTCTCTGCAAATCGTGCTACGATTGGCACCATGATGCCTATCGTGCACGTGCTCATAGATGCCGCTATCATATACTCTGCAGCCCTGTTCACCATACTAATCTGTTTCGTCTGCGCGAACAACGCCCAATTCATTATGCTGGATATGGTAATTATTACCGTCAACGCCCGTTATGATATCTTGCTGAACCGAGACAAAGATCATGCCAATCATCTCGATTGCCTTCTGCATGGTGTTGATTCGCCTTACACCCAAGAAAAATACTCCAAGTTACCTCCCGACTTATAGCGCGCAAATTAGCGCGGAAATCAACGAAAGGGAAAGAAGAGATTCGCAGCAATACCACATGAAGCCTTTGCAGGTCCACGTATCCCAGTGGACACATATTGACGGTATGGAGTAGAAAGTGAGGACTGAAACATAAATTATACGGAAGCTTGCAACGTATCCGAAGGTGATGGGTAACAGCTCTAGCTCTTTGTCAGGTTCAAAGAGTCAAAAGCAGATTATTCCAGCCCTACTCAATACTTATTGTATTTCGCAATGATAATCTTCGTCCCTGGACAAAGCCGCACATGCGTGAATACCTTTATAACACCCTGACAGATTCGCCGTTCATTGTGTAATCACAATACAACCCTAATGTACTCACAATTATGAGCTGTCGTCAGACCTTTGTTTTTCATTGGAAAAGGGTCATCTCTTTTCAGGTGCTGCATCATGACACACCTAGCCCGAACACACT
Organism: Suillus subalutaceus; assembly: GCF_016647625.1. NCBI lineage: Eukaryota > Fungi > Basidiomycota > Agaricomycetes > Boletales > Suillaceae > Suillus > Suillus subalutaceus. Next base: position 57,300 of record NW_024540290.1, read on the forward strand.
AGACCTCAGTCGCAGTTAAGTAAATCACTTGCTGGCGCAGGAGACAGAAATTTGTCGACTATTACCGTACAGCCAGCAATCCGACTCGAACCGTCGTCCTTTTTTTTTCAGACTTCCATATTGTCACATTGCCACGCAGCCAACAGCCACAAGATAACAACAAGATACAAAACTAGACACCAAGAAGCTTTTGAAATATCATGCACGGACAGCAACGATAACAATATGAAAAACACGTATGCGGGGGTGAATAAAGATAGACAAAAAGATCCAACGTGAAAAATGTTGCGCAATCCTATACGTGAAAGATACAAGATACAAGAACACAAATTGTTCACGGTAGATAAGAATGCTGTAAGCAAAGAGGTCAAATAAGCCCATTGGCATTGAGGTCATCAAAGTTCATAATTTTTGTCGCCGCTCGTCCGCAATCGTCAACATGTTCACCAGGCTAGATTCAAAGACAGGTTTTGTCAAGATGCTGGTAGAAATTTAGTTGGATTTGAACGTTATGAACTGGGGGAGTCACATACTGGTCCACACCCGCCTCGGTGTATTCTTTCTGGTCATTGATGAGTGCATTACCTGCTTCAGCGTCAGAACACTTGAGGCACGATTCAACTGCAGTACTAACCGGTAATTCCAACGACAAAATCGGCCCTACCCATTTCTCGAAGTTTGGAGATCACCTCCAAACCTGACATAACGGGCATCTGATTGTCAAGAAAGACGGCATCATATGCACAACCATTCTCTGTCCCTCCCCCATTCTGATCCTTTTCACTGTCATGACTAGGGTCGAAGACCCTGTCATCTTCGACTTTTGATGTTCCTGGACCGCTGATTATCATCTCCAACGCGATCCCACCATTTTCAGCGGTTGAGACGTTGCATCCTAATCTCGTCAGCATTCGAGACATGACGGTACGAGTGAGGCGGTCATCGTCAACGACTAAAACAATTATAGGTGGGTTAAAGCCGGCCGTGGACCCCTTGCGGCTCAAGGGAAACGGTAGGGACCCCCGATAATTGGGAAAATAGTGACGGCCTTCGAACTGGTGAATCTGGGAGAGTCGACATAGATGAAATAGCTGGAAGTGGAGTGGCATCATCAAGACTCTTCAGCGAATCCGCAACGACCGTAGGTGAGCTGTCAATTGAGGAGTTTCCCATTCGAGAGAACATCACGGGACTACCCAGGTTCTCGCCAAACTCATCGACAGGTGGAGTGGGAAGTGGAGGGCCAAGCTGGGTGCCCAACTTGGACGAGGGTTCGCTGGTAGTCCGGGCGGACCCGTGGGTTTCAGAGCCGTCAACTGTATTTGGTAAATTCAACTGCACTAGCCCCCCTAAAATCGGATGTTTGCTTTACACGACAAATTCAGAGTATGCATAATGCTGACCTTTGTCCATCATGGTCTGCATAATGTTCGTCGAGACTACCTGCGTTGGGGCACCGGTTGTGAGTAGATCTACTGATAGTGGCCCTGCTAGCTCAAAAGTGCGCTGCTTCTCGCGCAGAGTCGACTCCGCGTCTGGTTCATCGACAACTTTAACTCCGACTCCCAGCGCTATTGCAAAACATGTGAACAAAAAATTAAACATCAGTCTGTACAATCTAGATAACTTACGTAGCTCAACCCAAAACGTCGACCCATGACCGACTTTAGAACGCAGACCCAGCCGACCGCCGCTGAGCCTCACGATCTGGCGGACGAGAGCCAGGCCGAGACCAGTGCCCTTTCCGCCTTGTTGTCTACCTTGCTCTGTCTGATTAAATGCAGCTAAAAAAAGTGAGCGTCTCGCAACGAATTCAAGAGACGATCACTCACAAAATAGCTTGCCCTGCGCCATTTCGCTGCGCGGAATTCCGTGTCCGGTATCGCTAACTTCAATCCGCACAACGATTTGCTTCAGTGGGCCCTTATTTTTTGAGGATTCCATGCCTTGTCCCCCGCTCGTCGTTGGTTCACGTAGGGGATCGGAATCATCAGCAGGAGCGCAGAGTACCTCCTCTATCATGTCTTCGCCCATATCAATCTTTGGCCTTGAATTGACGGAAGGTTCTAGCGCAGGATGTGCGGGAAATATCAGGCGCGTTGAACATTTTATTCTTCCTCCCACAGGGGTAAATTTACAGGCGTTGCTGAAAATGAAATGTCCCAGATAGTCTTGATGGCGTATAGATAGATGCGGACCTTGCGAGATTATTGATGATCTGTCGCAGCCTAGTAGCATCCCCGAGAACGATACCGTCTTCCTTGTTGTTCAGATCCTCCTCGGATTCTGCCAAATTGTCGCCTGCGGCCTCGTAAGCGGCTTGTCGCGCAACTTTGTCGATGGTCTCGTCAAGACAAGTCACGAGTTCAAGGTTGCGGGCATCTGTTGCCATGCGCAGTGGAATGAACAACGAGCGCATAACAGCATGGAATTTGTAAGGTTTGTACAAGATCTCGAATAGACCGCTATCCATGCGATTGCTGGGAGCGGTGTCAGACACGATTCCTAGAAGCGAGAGAGCTACTCAAACAAGTCAAGCATGTCGTTGAGAACTACTGAGCAATTAGTTAGCTGCAGAAGATGAATGAAGATGGACTTGCCTTTGGACATCATGACCAAGCTGCCCCCTAATGCCATGAATTCTATTTCTTGCGCTTTAGACACGGCACACGATGCCTCCATATTCTGCACGGCAAGAACTAGACGCTCGATTAGCACCAGTTACACACCTGTACCTGATAGCACCTACGAGCTGTGTTCAAGGGCACTCGGACCTGTAAATTTCCGGTGAGTCAGGCAAGGGCAAGAAGGTACTGTACTTATCATGGAAGACATATCTGACGACAATAGGCAGTCAGCAAATATACAGGCATGCGAGCATAATGCGCACGACGTAAGCCTCCTCTTAGAGTCCGCTTCTTTTCGCTCGTTAATTTGAGCCTTCTGGGTAGCCTTGAACTGTGTTTTGAGTTGCTCTCGGAGAATAAAGAGACGCCGTTCGGACTGTGAGGGTGAGAATAAAAAAAACAGGGACACTTGTTTCCACTTACATTCTCGTGCATGTAGTGAACAAACAAGAGGAATGTGTGATACAGGAGAAAATTAAGCATGTCTGGAATTTTTGGTGAGCTAGCTGAGCAAGATTATATACATTCAACGTACGCTTGGTCCATATTGGCTTATATGGCAAGATAAGAGTACTTGAGCTATGAGAAATCAGTATAGGCCTCGCAACACATGAACTCGTGCACATCTCACATGATCAAAAAAGTCAGTGCCCCCACCATAGCAGCGACTCTATCCATCCTCATCCCGAACAATGCTATAGTTTGTAATGCAGAGGTATAGCTAGAAGCAAAGATGAGTGGTTTTGAGCTCGAAGACCGGTTAACGCACTAGAATGTTCCGAGGAAATCCTTTGTTCCGCATGTATTATCTGCACTATAATATCCACATACATATCTTTACCCAGTATCAGAGTCCCAGTAACGGGCATAACCCTAAGGCGTACATTGTCACGATCTCATACAAACACCTCGAGGGAAGTCAAAACTGTTCTACTTGCAAACTACATATATGTGACGCTCACCATGACCATGTTGAGATCATTAAAAGTAACTGGTAAGGTATTGGGCGGTCGAGTGGGAAATCGAATGTGACCAAGAAGAGGAGAGGAATGGTATGCGCAGGTATAAACTACAACATATGAACACTGCTAATGCACGCAAACTAAATTTGTACTCACACCCCATATCCATGATTTATCGAGTATGGTAATAGGCGTGGCAATTGTTGCTGCTCCGATGACCCAGTTGGCGATGAAAAATATGGCCGACCAAACTGCTAATAGCTGAGCAAAGCGTCAGTTACGTAGCAGGGAAGTTCAGAAGGCACAGCACCTTTCTAATACACCAACGCTCCCCTTGATATCGTTCTTCCGTCTTTTCATCGTTAAAACGAACATGAAAGAATCTATGCACTGCTGGCCAAACCTCCCAGCGGAGAAGAACGAGAAATTGACGAAAGAAGCCACCATCATCTAGGAATGCGGCACTTTCATGGCCGACGCCTGTACCAGTCCCTGTACCGACGTGAGCCACGTAGCTATCCCCTGAATTATCCAGAGCGTATTCCGAGTGGTCTGGCGAGTTCCTCATATCCTCTGTCCAATTTCGGTCCACGACAATTTCGTCGACTTCATCAACGTCGGTACCAACCTCTGTTCTTAGCCGAACTTGGCCGCTATCACGAATACTGTCCACGAGGGTGGAGGATAGGGAGGGGGACTCAGTGCCCATGCGCTTCATGAAGCATTCCAAATACACGCGGAGACCGCGCGCGCGCGCTCTTTTTGTTTTTTGGCCGCCTGGATCCGCAGTACTAGGCTGTGTACCCGTGACAGGAAGTGGCAAGCCCGGGAAGTCCTCCGAGTCCGGCTGATAGGTAAAGGGAGTAGACGCCGTATGGCCTATATTTGCCTCAGCAAGCTGACGTTGAGTACCATCATTGAACTTGGACATTGCTGCAAGGCAACCGGCCGAGCAACATGTGGAGGGTGTATATGAGGTCTAACGTGGCGATCTAATGAATAGCCGGGAAAGTGTAACTGTGGATAAGAAACGACACACAATTGCATCATGAGCTTACTATCTCCCCATAGAATCCGCATTCAAGGCCCGCTCGGATGCTTAAGCCTTCTTCTTCTTTGGAGTCATCGTGGAAAGTCAATGTATGTACTGCATCAGTAGACAAGCGCGCATGGGGTATGATAAAATTGACAATGCTGGCGCAGCGGGGAATTCGCTGTAATCATTGGTTGCGAATGCATCATTCAGCTCACGGAAGGTTCCTGAAGATGTGTTGCAAATGACAAGCTACATACTTTCTCGGTATAACGGATCCAAGAGGTAGGTCGATATGCACAGCTAGCGGAAAGCCTAGGTACTTACGGCCAGGTACGGCATGTGAACTGAAATGGAAACAAATGTCCAGCTCCGACATAGGCTGCCACACTATCGACATGTCCACGTCGCAATAATCAGACATTGGTTTCACTTTTATTCTCGTGAAAATATTCAATAAAATAAAGGCTGAAATTTAACATACATGGTAGTGGGCTTGTGCACTGATTATTAGTGTTTTGTGTGAGCCGGCGGGAATATTCGCGCCCATCGGAGTTTGATTACCATGCAGGCTTCTGCCTTTCGTGGATCACACCTTCTCCACCTCGTTTCCTTCGTTGTACAGCTCATCCTATCCACACAACAACACAATAAACAGCCGAGGTGAGTCAAAATTTTACGGTGTTGGACTTAATTAAGGTCAAAGAGTTTGTTTTGATCCCCTGCAGATTTTTCTTGCAACCTTTTCCGACAAGCGCTTATGGCAGCCCAGGTCACCCTGAAAAGCGGGGAGAAGGTCAAAGTCAACGGTAAAAATCCAACTCCTTTCTGTATCTTCTTCTGACATCATTTTGACTTGATTTATGAAGACCATGTATATTGCTCTCCACCATGGTCTGTTCGAGATGGTACCCCATACTCCGTAGCTCGTATCATGGAATTCCTGCCACCGGAAGGGGCAGGCAAAGGCAAAGGGAAGGGAAAGGAAATATATACCCGCGTTCGATTGGCTTGGTATTATCGTCCAAGCGACGTCAGTGATCGTCCGGTCGCGGATTCTCGCCTCCTTCTCGCCGCCATATATTCAGAGATCTGCGACATAAACCAACTTCGCTCCCGGTGCCACGTTTTGCATAGGGATAAAATAACCGACCTAGCTGGATGGAAAAAACGCCCTGACAGATTTTATTTCAATCGTCTTTTTGATCCTTATATCAAGAAGGAGTTTGATGTTATTCAAGCGACTGACGTTCGGAATTGTACGTACAACTTCTCGTTACCTCCACCGTTTCGAGTCAACATTTTCCTGCAGTGCCCGATAACATCAGACAGGTTTTGATTTCAAGATATGAATATATAGTAGCCGAGAAAGACGTGGTTCCCGACCTCACCGACACTCTGCGGTTGTGTGCGACCTGCAGTGAATGGTGTGCAAAGTACGTTGTTGATGGAGGGAATATTTCTATTTTATGCATATTCTAACATTATAACACTAGTCCTGACACAGTAGGGTGTGATAGATGCAAAAATTTCTTCCACATGAGCTGCGTACAACCTCCACTTCTGGCAAAGCCATCACGTGGCTACGGATGGACATGCGCCCCTTGCTCTAAGCGTCATGAAGAAGAGGTAGATAAACATGACGTCCGACATCCGACCCCCATTATGAAGCCAAAGTCTAATGCGCCTGCTCCACGAGGTCGAGGACGCCCACGTAAAGACAGGAGCCTTGCGGAAAAGGAAGAAAACGTCGATATCAAGTACTTTAAAATGTGGCCGTTTCGGTACTTTGGGTAAGTGTATGCGCCTGATCGCATCCCTATCTCGATAGGTATTTAAGAGCGAAAGCTGACCGCCCATATTCCCATGAAGGCAATACACAGTGGCAGAAGACACTCTTGGTAAGTGCGGGTTTGACAAGGAATGTGTGAAGCTTAGTACATCTGGACAACAGATCCTGACGATCTCATCTTCCCTCGATCCGCTACCCGCGTTGGCCCTAAATATCAAGCTACTGTTCCGACTACGCTTGATGTGCCCTCGCCTTCAGGTAGGGTTTTTCTCCTCTTAGCCCGTGACGCTGCTCAAGGCAACTTAGATCCGGAACAACGGGGCGGAGACTATACCGTCGAAGTTCTGAGTGCGATCAACACCTTGACAGATGAAGAAAGTACGTATTTTTAGCCTTCCCTAGGCTTAGGTAAACAACTTTGCTTACTCATTTTGCAGTCGTCGAAAGTAGGTGCTTTATGACCTTGGGTGACCAGGTTGTCTAAAACAAAGATTTCAGTGGAAGCATGGAAGGTGGTGTTGAGCAGAAATCAGGAAAAATTGCACAGTGTCGACTGGCTGACCGAGGCCCTCAGGCGGTTTTCTCAGGCACATTTGTTGAATCGTGGCTGGTCCACTGTTGATATGAGTGTTATTCCCACCCGTCCAGAGAAGGTAATGTCCCAGACGACAATTAGTGGATTTTTTTTAGTGAGAAAATCTGACTGGTTCGATAGTGGAAGAAGGGTGAAACGAGGCATACCGACCGGGAGTGGACCGCAGATGAGGTGACTGCTTTTGAGGATGGCATTTTCCTCTACGGCGCTGAGCTTCGGGCGGTACATGACGAAATCGGTACCCGTTCCATGGCCGAGGTTGTGCGGTTTTACGGGCACTGGAAAAAGTAGGCATGGATTATCTTCTTTGATTTTTATCTTATTATTTTTTCCTGTCCAGCTCGAGACTAAAGGAAGAGAATGCACAAATTAGAGCTGCGAGACTCAAGGCCAAAGACCAGGGAAAAGATGAGGTGCCCTCCGCCACTGCTATCGTTGCCGATCAATTCTCCGACGACGAAGGTTCAATTATGCTTGGGTTGTCCAAACACAACAATAGTTGTGGCGCATGCCGTACTCGTGAATCTGAGAATTGGTGGAGGGCCCCCAAGGGCCTTGCCACCGATATTCTCTGCGATACTTGTGGGACAAACTGGCGTAAATATGCGGACCTTAATTTCCGTACAGTTCGTGAGGATGCTGTACCGTCCAGCAAGAAGGGCTCGGATAAACGTGAAGGGACACCCCTAAATGGACCTAGTACGAAGCGCGTGAAGGTAAAGCGAACACACCCTGATATTTCAATTATTTATTTTCGTTTTCTCTCAGACCTCAACATCGGCCTCCGTCAATGCGACACCTCCCCCTAATGCTCCAACGGCCCCACAACTGCGCTGCCTGGCATGCCAGAAGAATGGTCCAGTGGGTAAGGTGCTGAGGTGCAACCAGTGCCAATTCCGAGTGCACGCAGGTGAGGTCGCTGATCTACTCACGTCATACACCAATTCAACACCACAAATATCTAGCATCATGCGGCGTCCACATGGACAAGAGCGTCGTTGATTCGTGGATGTGTGACATTTGCCAGAACGAGGAAACCCTGGAATCATCTATGGTAAATCGACAAAAAATCGGTTTGTTCTAGCCGTATGATAATAACATGTATTATCTAGCACACTGACTGTTTGTTGTGCCCACGGCGCAAATCCAAGAAGAAGGCTCAATTTCCCAATGCTGATTCGTTCTTACGTGCTTCCAAGCCTACAGAAGGGCAAGGGTGGGCACATGTACTGTGTGCTGTCTTTACTCCAGAGATCAGCTTCTCGGATGTGTCGCAACTCCGGCTCGTTGAGGGCATTAGCACCATACCCAAACAGAGATGGGCATCTGTAAGGACGCATCCGTTTCCTTTATTCTTGTTTAGCTGACACGGATCACCAGAAATGTACTCTATGCGGCGAAACCAGCGGTGCAGTTATCCGATGCAGTGACTGTGTACGGGAATATCATTCATCTTGTGCTTGGAGGAAAGGTCACCATTTTGGCTTCGAGATTCAGCCGGTACGGTTTTTTCGTTTTTTTCGTCGTTTTGCATCATAGGATAATTATTGCAGGTGCGTCATCCACGTCGGGATGGTATAATTACCACCTTCAAGGGTGAGACTGGCAACATGGTTCCTGTCGTATATTGCCAGGAACATGAGAACAGCAAACGGGAACTATACGATGTGTGTGAAACGGATGAGACTGGAGAGGTGAGGGATCAAAATGTTTCATCTGTTAGGATTGCTGACGCCTGTACGGCAGACTGCTCTGCAAGTTTACTGCCGGATCTATAAACAGGCGCCGGTAACTCAGGCGCATGCTCTACTTCGGAAGGCTAGGAGACTCGACCAGACCTTGAATATCCGCACGGACGGCACTTCGTCGGTTGATGTTTCGGCTGAGCCTGTGCTCCAATGTGATATGTGCTCTACACAATATTCCCCTGCATTCTATCCGAGCGAACATTACTCGGGTCGTTGGCGGTGCCACAAATGCCACTTTGAGCACCGAAATGGGGTCGGTGCTGGTCATTCTCCTGATGGTAGTCTTTCTCCCCTTGATGACACAATGGATGGTTAGATACGGATATTTTGGAATACCCCGTTGTATTTTGTACAGTACATTTGTCGTTCAAGAAAGAAACATTAATGTTGAGAGTTAGTTGTTGTTGAGTTATGTAATCGGGATTGTCGGTACTATTTGTCACACGTTGTGGGACCAAGTTGTGTTGTTCTGCCTAGTATTTCGCTCCGTCGCCGAGCGGCTCAGTACCTGCCACGCACTGAATCGCCGACTCTACTCGGGGCTACTCGAGGCTACTCCTTTCATTCTCTTGGATGCCTGGTGTCGTTGTTCTTCCTCCATCACATAGTCTCGTAGGGTTCGGTCCAGACACTCACAGCGGAGCACACTTGCCTCGACCTATCAATCCTCTCTTGAATTCTCCAACTATGCACAATGGCTCTTCATCTTCAGTATCTGTTCTGGAGATCAAGGAACATGCTAAAAGTACTGCGGAACGCAGTAAAGGTTTTAGTGCCAAATCACTCATTGGGTCGGCCCGTTCCCAGATGCAGCTGGCTCAGTCGAGGGACGCCGCTCGGGACCCAAAGGCAGCTCTACATGCCCTCTACGTCGCAGCTAACCTTGTCACGACTTATATGAACCACCCCAGTTACGCCGCAGACAGGACTAAAGGGAACCCAATTCACCATGAGTTCCTACAGTTCTTCCAGGTTCGCACTATGTCTTTTCGTGTAGAGTACTGTCCAATGATATTATCCACAGGAAAACAGTGCTTCTCTGAACCGTATCAAAACCCTCGAGGCGGAAATTGATCTTGAGAGATCGACTACAACGTGAGTGCTAGCGTCCAACAGATTGACCTTCGTATATATTGATTCTTCTTTTTTTCCATAGTGTCTCACCTCATCAGGGAGAATTATCCAGTATAACGTCGCTCGCGGATCGGATGAAGATGCTTAGTCAAAATGGATTCGTCGACACTACGACGAAACGTTATTCACGGGAAATCCCCCCCTGGGACTCCCCCTCCCCTGTACCTGCCAGATTTAGCTCCGCTCTAATCGACCGTCACCCTCGTCGTCCTCTACTGCTGTTCTCAGCACCGCATCATCTGCATCAAACTCTACAGCACCTTCACCATACGCAGTCGTCCCACCGTCGTCATTGGGCCCACCGTCACCGACGTCTACCGAATCGTCAGAGACGGGCCTTGATCAAGTTGCGTTCGGTGCTGCTGAAGTCGCTGGAGTCAATGAAGTAGAGGAACGAAATGCAGAGAAGGATATGGGAGGTACACCAACATTCGAACCAGCTTCGCGCCCCTGGAAACCTACAATAAATGGCGCGCTGTCTGGCATACCCTCATCGCCTGAGCGCCGGTTTCCGGAATTGCTGATCGACCCTTCAGGGTGAGCATTCATTCTTCCAGCCTGCGTCCAGTATTGATATTTCGGTACTAGGAGAACATTTGAATCATCTGAGCGCCCCTGGAAACCTACGATAAATGGCGCGCTATCTGGCATACCCTCATCACCTGAGCGCCGGTTTCCGGAATTGCCGAACGATTCCCCAGGGTAAGCTAAACTTTTTCCACCCTGCATCCAGTATTAATGTTCCGATACTAGGCTATTGCTTAAGTCCCACGATTCAGAAACATTAAGTGACACTCCCCGCTTCCATAAGCCGCGCGAACATTCTTACACACATCCCGTCATCCATATCATACAGCTATAGTCGTCCTGATAGTGTACGTGGCACTTGCCCTGATTTGATTACACGTTGCTCATTGTCCCACAGACGCCCCGCACACCTCCCGTAATACCCCATTCTCTCACAAACAGTTCTGCACCGATACAATACCCCTCCTTCTCAACCACAAGTACTTCCTCTGCTTCCAGGTCAGGGGCCACGTCCTTAATCTCTCGGCCCCCAGCGATTCCACCGCAGGCGAGCATCAACCACTCTCCACTTGTCCGGAGGCGAAGCGACTACGTCGAACAAGGTAGTGCTAGTGCGTCGTTTAGCGCCCGCCTCCCCATCGATTACCCCGATCTACCTCATTCTCACATTATTCGCCCTCCCCCTCCGGTCGCTTCCTCCTCGTTCCAGCGGCATCATTCGCACTCGCAGTCATATTCCGTTAGTACACTTAAGGAGCCTCCCAAGCCGCCTACAATAGCCTCTACTTATCCCGTGACATACTGGTCTGACATGCAAATTGTCACGGTTGGCCTCAAGAATTTGGGAAATACATGTTACATGAATGCTACAATTCAGTGTCTCAGTGCCACGGTGCCATTTGCGAGATTCTTCACTGGTATGAATGTCAAAATCCACACCCAAATGGAGGGCTTACGAGAGATGACTCTGATATAGAAGGCCGGTGGAAGAAGGCTGTCAACTGCGATCAACCCCATGGGAACGAAGGGGCGCCTCGCATCGGCATTTGCACACATTCTCTACGAAATGTCGCACTCTGAACTTCCGCATCTGATCCCCGCTTCGTTCAGGGTAAGTTTACTATTTTCATTGGTACACAACTGACTTCGTCGGCAAGAAATCAATCTGCACACATGCTCCTCAATTCTCGGGATCTGACCAGCATGACTCGCAAGAATTCCTCACCTTCTTACTCGATGGTCTCCACGAGGACCTCAACCGTGTCCTTAATAAACCATCCAATGGAACGACGCCAGAACGCGAGGCCGAACTGGAGCGGCTTCCTCAGGCGATTGCCAGTGCACAGGAATGGGAGATTTATCGGATGCGGAATGATTCACTTATTGTAGATTTCTTCCAAGGACAATTCAAGAATCGGCTGGTGTGTTTGACATGTCGTAAGGTGGGTTTGGATCTTTCATGGACGTTCTCAAATACTTGACAATGCCTGCAAATATCATGCAGACATCGACAACGTATAATTCCTTCATGTACCTTTCGCTTCCCGTGCCTTCCGTGAAGGGCCCGTCCAAGACATCCCTGCAGTTGTGCCTAGATGCTTTTGTCAAAGAAGAAGTGCTTTCAGGAACGGAGGCTTGGTATGGTGTCGCGCAATTTTATGGCATTGTTCTCATGTCATTACTAGGCACTGTCCGTATTGCAAAACTTTGCGTAACGCCACCAAACAGCTCTCAGTTATCACGCCTTCCGCCAATCCTGCTTATTCACCTGAAGCGCTTCTCGCACAAAGGGGTATTCACAGACAAGATCGAAACCGTCGTCGACTTTCCTCTCAAGGGTCTGGATTTGACGAATTACATGCCTCCAGCTCTACCCCCTGGGATGTGTAATTCAACGAATGGTATTGGCGGTGATGATCCGCGAGTGCAGACGCCACCATACAAATACGATCTATACGGCGTGACGAATCATTTTGGAAATCTAAGCAACGGACATTGTGAGCTTTTCCGTTGTTGCTATGTTGCCTTTTTGTCAACAACGTGTCCAGATACCGCTTTTATCGCATCTCGTGGAGGATGGGTTTATTGTGACGACAGTCGGGTCACGCCGACTGACGCCAAGGATATAGTGGTAAGCTTTTTGATTCGCCCGTCAGACTCAACTCTGATGATTTTCTTAGGGACGCCCAGCATACGTGTTGTACTACAAGAGAACCGAATCATAGATCAAATCACTATTTAAGATGCTTATTTGGATGTTTATTTCCTCGAATCAAATCAAACTTACATCACTATACCTGTTGTCATCCCCTGTAGCTCGCCTGCCGACGTGTCGTTGCTTATTATTTGCTTCTCTTCACGGAATTTACGTAGTCTACATACTCTCACATCGATAATGACATTTACTCTCGACTACATCGATCTATCATGGACACCACGCGCATCGTGTAGTGTATACCTGCTGTTAATGGGGCCTGGTAATAGCTGGGGATTAATTAAGTCGAGAAACGCATCGTAGGAGGATGGATACAATATTGAAGTCGATATCTTGTTAACGAACACATACCATAGGTTCAAGGAATAACGACTGACTTCCTTCTATTGGTCTTTCCTACGGGAGAAAAACGATCTGCCATGATCCTGTAGTCAGACGAGGATTTCATCGCGGTACGTAAAGCCAGGCCCTCGACTTAATTCAGTGGGTGAGTGTTGGGTGAGTGAGGTCGTCGAAAACTCAGTCAAGAATGGATCCTGTTGCATGTTAGTTTCAGAAAGAACGGAAAAAAGGACTGACAAGCGGATATGACGAGTCTATGGGGAAAGACACGCAGAAAATATGAAGTCAATGAAACTTTGAGCTTCGCAAATTTCGAGTGTAATACAGGTGACAAGTTTCCGTGACTCTGGATTAAAGCCTGGTCTCCAGTCCTTAAGGCCTTATGAACTGGGGGAGATGAACCTGATGAATGTCACATATTTTGCTCTGTCACGCGTTAACATTGATTACACGTGACCGAGTCGCGTCAGAAATAGTTCAACATCGACGACGCCGACACCGACGACAACGACAACAACCAACAATCCATCACCACGACAGACGATGGCCGTCACACCACGAAAGCTGGTGCACTGGACTCTTGATGTCTCTGTCTCTGACTTTGGATCACCATGCTCGGAAGCAACATCCTCCGATTCCGTCGCGTCAACATCCAGTCTGGAATACATTAACTCTCAGCTTGTAGCACATGGATTCACTCATTCACCTGGGCTCTCCTTTGAAGGACTCTCAAATTCTGACACCGATCAGCTGGCAAAGTGTTTGCTTGCTATGCTAAGCCAAAGAGTGGTGCGTGAGCGCAGTCATGTAATACCGCGAGTGACACCAGTCTCATTCAAGACTTTCCTTTGAAATATTAGAATGATATATCTCGCGCTGAAGATCTATCGACCAGTTTACGCACCCTTTCTTATGACCACGAGCGGCTCACGGGGATGCATCGCTCAGCCACTGAGAAGGCAGCTAATGCAGAGCGCGAAATGAACGTTTACAAGTCACGAATTGCGTGAGCAATTGGTTGGTTTTATCGAAAATTTAATCTAAATTATGTGGCAGAACGGCCTCCAAAACCTTGGCAGCTTCGGAATCAGCCCATAAGCAAACCTCGGCTGAACTTCAGCGGACCCGCTCGTCGTTAATCGCTCTCCGGGCGACTCACTCAGCAGAAATCAAAAAGAAAGAGAAAGAAGTCGAGCGCGTTATCGAGAAATGGTCAAAGCTTTCCGACACGCAGACTAAGCTATCGACTTTATCCTCAGGATTGACTTTTCGATGCGGCAATGCCGACGTGGTGAGCGGGTCCGAAACCCTCGGCAAGGGGAAGGGATACCTTGAGATTGCTCTTGAGCAAGCCGAATCTGCTCGTGCTTCACTAGCTGATGAAACGTTGGTGTTACAGCGGCTTGTTGTAAATGTCGCAAACCGACTGCAGTCCGTACTGCACGAACTGCGATGCTTGGTTTCACCTTGTAATGAAGAGGTGTGACTACAGCTTCGAGCACAGACCAGCCTGCTAACCTGTCCGTAGCCTGCAATAATAACGCACAGCGTATTGTTCCCTTTAGCACATTCTAACGCTGCCAATGAGAAGCTTTCTACTCTCTTCTCCTCGGCGCACAGCGTCCTCGATGTCATTTCAGAACGACTGTCACAGCGAGCTGCCGCACCACCAGCACCAGACTACACCAAGGCCCCGGATGCTCTGGAAAATAAACGATTACAAGGAATCGTTGACGGGTTGCGCTCAGAACTTGGTACGTCTCTAGATGCCATCGGATTTCGTTGCGTATACCTAACAAGTCTTCCGAACAGATGAGGCTAAGAAACTCCATGAGAGGCAAGTTGTAGAGACTCAGGCCCTCTTAATGCAAATTGCATCCCAAACATCATCTACGGAATGCGATTCCAAGGGACGAAAGCGTCGAGCTCATGACACAGCCAGAGCGAGACTTTGCTGCTGAGCGCCTTGAGCGAATGAAGACTGAACTTGATGAGGAGCGGACAAAGTTTACCGATGCTGCTGTCAAACTTGGCAAGGAGAAAGCCGCTCTGGAGGTAAAAATCCAACACTTGGGTCTAGCGCATTACTGATGATCGCACTCAGACTGAGCGCATCCAATTCCTTGAGGAGAAGCGTTCCTGGCATGTCGAGCAGATGCTCTCCCATCTCCCACCGACGCCTGCCACATCTTCCCAACCTGCGCCTCGACCGCCTCAGGCTCATAAGATCAAGTCGCCCCGAAAGTCGCCTATGAAGCCCAAGGTCGTCGGCAAGGTGGCAAGTAGAAAGACCCGAGTGTCTCGACGCTCCTCGTCATTCCCAATCCCACCACCAAATAAAGTGGAGCCTGCATACGAGACGGAGGTAATTCCTATCGCTATCCCACCGGCTGCCTTCGAGGCAGTTGGACAAAAAGTCGACCTTGGCGCAGTCTATTTTACCCTCAGCGTTCGTGCTCCCTCCGCGTTCACCCCGGACATCCTTACCCCCTGTAGAGGCATTCCTTCCTCCAGTCATAACCACACATCAGACAACATCAGGAGGGAAATCGTACACGTCCACTGACGCCGAGTCAGGTTTCGCTTCGAACACTGACACTTCGTTAGAACACACGTCGGCCCCTGCTCAGGCACTGGCTGCAATACCGAAAATTATCCTCCCGTCACCTAAAACACCCCCTGCTCCTGTTGTGAATACACGCCGCCCATTCCCACTTGCGAAGCCACTCGCACCACACATGTCGCATGCTTACTCGCCTGCCAAACCGAGTCCACTCTCCCGCATTCTCATGCTTGCGAACTCTCCTGACAGCGTGGACGGGGCATCAGAAGAGAGCGGAGACTCTCCGACATCTGTTGTTTCCCCGCCCGTTGCTACAAAGAAGACATTCCTAAGCGGATCAGAGTCAGATGATAGTCCTTTGAGGGAGAAGAAAACCGAGCCGAATGTTGTTCCTCTACCTCCCTTAAAGAACATGCTACCCCCCGAATCGAAGCCCTTTTCGACGAAGGAGAAGGGAAAGACCAAAGCGGAGCTTATCGTACCTGGAAAGCTGAAGCCAGAGAAAGAAAACCGCGACAAGGTCTTCCGAAAACCATCTCCTTCGTTGCCTCCTGCTCCTCAACCAAAGCTGAAGGTTAGCAGCTTAGCTACAAGCAAGCCTGCACCAAAACTGCCTTCCGGAAAGGGTGGTGCGAGGAGGGTATTAATTGGAAGTGCCGAAGCCGCTCCCTTGCCTGGATGGCGAGGATGAGAGAGCGGGTGACTGATAGTCTTTTGTGGTTGACTTGCATGCTCCTACACACGTCCGTGATTTTTTTCCTTCCATATCATTATGATACACCTACGGTTTTCATTGTAAACATTAACACTTGCAGCTACAACAACGTTTCATAAGAGGAAGTATCAAGACAGAAACCTACTGCCAGAGTCAAAGGAATGCCTTACAGCGAGGGATGATGAAGTTCTTCTCCCTGAGGGGCCGTCACTGATTGAACCATCAGGCGGCCGGCCGATCACAAGGTGTTATCTCCTCCGGATTGATATCAACATGCTCAATAGGCGGCCGGGCCCGATTGTCCTTGTGACATTCGTATCGTTATTCAGAACTTTGTCGAATGATAGAGTATAAGCAAGAAATAAAGCCGAGGCTTCGGATCCTAAAAACTTGTCTTGACTCGGTACCAGTGGAATTTAAACGGCAGCCTCAGACCGGCGGAAGTCATGGCACCCGCGGCGACCAAACACCGATGAGTATTTTCCCTCCAAGAGGTAGTCGGCTGAACTTCTCCAAGCGCAGTCTCCACGTGTCTGCACCGAGTTATGAACGTTCTAGATATCATATAATCGAGGTCTGCAGCTTTGGCAAATAATATACTGAAGCACGCGACGGGAGTGGGGTGATTTCCACTGAATCGATTTTATGGAATTGTTCTCATTGATTGATTCTACGTATGTAAAATCATTACAACCTACACCATAACGAGCATGCACTATCTAGATAATCTAAAGTCACCTACAGTAACCAAACGGGTATAATCATGTGTCGATATTTTCCTACCCCATTGTCTTACCTTTGCTCGACAACTAAACGGATCTGCAAGTTGCGCTGAATCGTTGGACAGTTTAATTGAAGCAGGTACGATGAAACGATCAACTATGTATATGAGACCTTGTCTGAGCATGAAATCGACAAAGGTTGACAGATCCTTGGATCTCAATTGAAAGATCGAGTTATTAGGGCCCATCATGATAAACGTAGTGTGCATTTTAATGAACGAATCGTCATCAACAACCGTTGGGCTGCAACGACAAGTATTGCGCGTTTTTGCAGTCTGCTTTACACACATGTGCATTTGGTAACCTTCCTTGAGAAATCGCTGCGGAGGCCGTAGCTCTGGTAGGCTAGTGAGTCACGACAATACCGTGACGGTACAGAGCCATGGTCCACTGGAGATAATCAATATCGACCTGAAGAACTTCAATGATTCGTCCTAGATCGGACACCGTCCACCTGTCCTATTGATACTTGCGATCATCTGCATTGAATAAAGTTGGCATGAGTACCGTAAATTAAGACCTTTGCCAGTTCACAAATTTGACATTCGAAATCCCAGCAGTAACATTAGTACACATCATCGTGACCACTGCTGGACCAGCACCCACGATAAACCCATTAACATGGTTTCTATATTTTAGGAGGCCAATGACAAACAGGAGCATCTTGAGAGCCTCGGACACGTTTGCCAGACAGATGAACAATTATTCAATCAAAGTAGACCCAGAGGCAAGCACGACTCACCGGGCGGCCCGGGACTCCGAAGCGCAGCTGTACCGAGATCACGTAGTGGCCGGCGGCATACGGACCTACAATGTGCACAATATCACGGTCAATCCTTGGCCCCGTAATGACATCCGAGTCCAGCAATCCGTAAGTTCTGATGGCGGTTAAAACAAACGTTATGTAAATGTCGTACCATGATATCGTAGTAGTGGTCAGCCAATGAGAATTCGTTTCTCGTTATCAGATGGCGGAGAGTAAGTTGTTTTACATACAGCATCTCTGCCCCTTACGGAAGCCCAGGCCCATGACCAACTATATCCAGTCATTATAATTGACAAGCTTGTAGTACATGATGCATGATGAGCCATTGAACCAACCTCACACTCGTACATGCTTTTGGTGTCTATTGGTGATATACTACAGAGATACCTATGAAACAAGATGAATCGTCATATGAAACGCGATGCTGTACGGTAGCGCATTACTCCCCCGGGTTCAAGTTTTTCCTATCAGGAAGGAACCGAAGTACTTATCCATGCTCTCTAGTGCAGTGGATGGTGCGATCATACCGACATAACCGTCAGGCCGAACAACTACCATCGTTATCTCCTTTTCATCGATACCGAATCTCGAATACGCGCCTCCACCCAAGCGGCCTGTCACATCCGTGTCGTCGATCAAGACCCTGCGTGATCATACGTCGGTATTGCGGGACAGTAGGAAGTACGACAACTCACTTAGACCAGTGTGACCTGAACACCGGAGGAAGGTCGAGGAAATTCACATCATCCTTGTGACCAGCAGCTATCGGAATAATGTCGAACACAGACTGTGTCTTGCCCTGGTCAGAGTAGCCGTACTTCTGCAGGAAACTTGTGGGGAGTTGCAACTCCTCAGCGAGCCTTCGAACATTCGCGAGCTGCTCGGACGTCAAAAGACCAACGAAAAGAAGAAGCTTGAAGCGAGTGTCCGCGGGAAGCATGTCTTGAATATCAACAGGACGAGCGTCCGCTGCACGGACAAATATTTGCGGCAGCATCCGCTCGCCAATGATGATCTCTGGCGCGCAACTTTGATGAATAGTATCGACAATTGCTGAAGGCGAGTAATGGACACCGATACCGCTGCTGAAGCCACCGGAAGCCTGGAAAGCCCTGAGAAGCGTAATTCAGACACCGTTGTAAAACGCCATTGAGACAACTCAACCTCAAGAATTGTTCATGGGTAACACCCTCTTGGTTCTCCGACGTCCTGGGTTTGCCAGAAAATAGAGCGGAGAACTCGCGATCGAAATCAATGAGAGCTTGAGCATATTTCCGGCGCTCGAACTCGTACTGAGAGGTGATAAGTCCTTGACATGAACAAGTGACACGCGAACATACAGTTTTCAAAAGGGAAATATCCGCCCTACCCCGCAGGACTTGTGCCAGCTTCCACGCTGTTTGCAAAGACTCTGAGAAATACACTGCCTGAAATAGGAAAACCCGTACCAAGGTTATGGGTGTCGTTCATGCTCGCATTCATACCCTGCCCTGCAACGCAATCAGACTCGTATATCTTCTTGGACCATCTCGTTGCTCACCTGCTTTCGGAGAGTGCGTATGACAAGCGTCACCAGCGATGAAGACACGCTCGTGTTTAGAGAAATTAGAGGCTACACGTTGACCAACTGGAGTGACAACCGTTTAACTTTGCAATCTCAATGATAGGAGTGTAGCACCCTTACTGATGTAGATTGAACACCAGTCCACTTCTTTTGGTTGGTTGACTACATACGGGTGGAATGTTTTGCGAGCAGTCTGTTCAGAAAGGTATTAGTAGTCTTTTGAGGCGATCAAATCGGTGCATACGTTGATGAGGTTCTCAGCGGTCACCTTGCGCTTGTCGATTCGTCCTGTCTCAGGATCCATGACATCTTTGTCCGCCATTTGCAGGTAGAACCGGACTTTGTCTCCTTCGCGGGGTATGATCATACATGAGCCATTGAGGGAGTGGATTGCGGCACGATTGCGGATGTCTGGGAAGTCAGTATCAGGAACGAAGTCGATCACACCCCATATGTATTCTGAAATAAACACCACACATTAGAATATCACGTGTTAGATTGGCTACCAAAATTGACCTGTTTGTTCTCCATCCATCGAAAAACCCAGGTTTTTCCGAACCCACGAATGTGCACCTGAGTAACAGGTACCATCAGTTCTACAGGAGCGTTCGAGGTGTTGCATGTCTCACCGTCTGCACCGAGGACGAACTTCGCGTGAACGATTTCCTGTTCTGGAGTAGCGTCCGAGTCCGAAGAGGGTATGTGGTCCAATACCACCTGTGCTAATGTGTCAAAAGTAGCGTCTTGTTGGGATTAGAATTTTGAGCACCTTTACAGGGTATGCGGATGGGTCCAGAAGCTCCTCAGGATCCTCTGAAATTTCTAGGGAAGAAGGTGCCATCGGACGATCAACTGATACTCCTTGGGACTTCATGGACTCGATGAACAGTGATTCAATTGACCCTTGATCGATCGTGATCTACCCGACAATAAGAATCAGATATGAACGAGCCGAATGATAAAACATACCTTGAAGGGATAGCGGGCCGATGGAGCTGTCACGTCTGGAGCTCGGCCAGTGCGCTGCGAGCATTGTTTGAACGAATAGCGACAGAGCGGTCAAAAAAAACATACTTCGATGCCGCCATCAGGGCCAGGGTTGTAAAAGGCCTGCACAAACATTACTACCCAGAATCTGAATCAACTGGAAGTCTGAGACTTACACACAAATACATCTGAGCGCCGTCCTTCAATAAAGAATCTGCCAAACCATAACTCTGGAGGAATTGGATATCACTCTTCTTCTATTGCAAACGTTGGGACATACTTGAAGAACTTCGATCGTCCTAGGCTGTATGCCATCGGCTTGCCCAGCGGCCACACCAACCGGCCTGCGTCGACGTGAGCCATCCATCTTCACCCAAGACTCCAAACAACATACCTGTTGTCTATGATCCTAAAGTCCACTCCAGCGCCCGCTAGTGCATTGGCACACATGAGCCCAGATGGACCTGCACCGATGATGAGCACATCAACTCGACTTTCCTTGACCATGACGATAGGGATAGTATAGGAATGATATATCGGTACTTTGGGATAAGGGCTTATATATACTATCACGCGTTTACGCCACTGTTCTGTTAACAAGGACCCGCCCGAACAGAGTTGATAATTATTCGCTTCGCACTCATTCGAAAGCTGTCAGGCTGTGAGATCTGTTGTATGCTTGTACGGTATTCGACACTTATAAATGGTACGATAACAAATACTTAGATCCGAGCAAGATGGATGGCCTGAGGGTTAGAAAAGTTCTAGCCATGATACATAATTAATATCCCCAGACAGATTTATGAATCTATTCTTTGAAGTGAATATGTCCCCGCGGACTCTTATTTCACAAGTCTTGTCAAAATAAACCTCGTCCCTCGAGGTTGAGGATGTGTTTTGAGACTGCAAGTGTTAAGTACAAGTCCCGTTTAGGACAGGTTTAGCAGTTTGGGTCCCAAACGACAGGTGCACGGCCATGTACGCACATTCCCAGGCTCTTTCCCACCTTATGTCTCGACATCGCCGCGACTCATCTGAAAATGGTCAGAAAGTCTCGGAATCCGAATTTCCGGCAGTCTCCGTCCGGCTGTCCGGGGTCTGTTCAGTTTCACTATGATACAATCAGCTCGTTTTTATGTCTTGTTACACTCTCAAACACATTCAACTAGCACAGTCATTACTGAATGTCAAGTTGACATTCAGTAATGACTGTGCTAGTGATATCCCAACCTGGATCGTAGCTTTTGCACAGCTGCAAATGGCTTGGGCTTTCACTCGCCATCATCCCCTATCAACACTACCACATGCTTGCATCATCATGCCACACCAGGGTCTGCCGCGTTGCTAACCCCCCTCATTCATGTCCTCAACACATGCACTCCTGTGTCAGCGTTTGACCATCAAGCCCTAGGATGACACGGAAAACGCTCAAGCTCGTCTGGAATGAATGTCCAGATTCCAAACTATTACATGTAGTCTTGTTAATATAGTATATTAGTGCCCCTCCACATATGAATTAATGTTTATATAACAGTTGGGTGAACTGGACAGATCCTCTGAGATGGACCCTGAAATTCTAATTCCCAGATGCCCTCTACAGGGTATGTCCGCCGAGCCTGTGGAAACTTTGCAAGGGGTCAACTTCCCAGAAAAAGGTGCTTCCCTGGCGATCACCTTCTTTGGAAAAACAATCTGAGGAGGATTCAGGCCCCTGAATATAGGTGGGCATGCGATTTTCTAGCATTTGAGGATGAAGATCGCAAGATTTCTTCTCTACATAGCCCTATAGAGTTTTGCCAGTTCTGCGATATCGTCCCTCGACACTCGAAACAGAGGCTGGGAAGTCTAAAAAGCCCGCTTCACTCTATGACCGTCGGATGCTTAAACTTAAGTTTAAACACCCGCAGCAATATTTGCATGATTGAGGTGACATGTGTAGATTTCAAACCAAAAGTATGTTTCCAATGCGTCCGATGGTGGCTCTATAGTAGTACAGCAAGATGGTAGTACAGCAAGACCTTTGATGTGTGAAGAATGAATATGGTGTTATCATGAAGCAATATATAAAACAAATTTGTCGTGAAAACTAAGCGGAAATCTTCATGAAAGAGGCGAAATACGCGTCGAGCTCTTCGACGTGATCCAGGGGCGCGATGGCTCCAACATAGCCATCAGGGCGAACAGCAACCACTGCGCCCTCAGGACCTATACCATAATACGAGTAACCTGTCCCCCCAAAGCTACCGGACATATCGATGTCATCGACAAACACCCTAACAACACCTCAATCAATGACATCACATGACACAAATTAAGCACTCACTTCGACCAATGAGAGCGAAGAAGTGTTGGGAACTGCAAGAAATCAAATCCATCCTTCCGGCCTTTGCTGATTGTGATGATGTCAAACCGTGAGTTTTCAGAGCTCTTGCCAGGTGTTGTGTAACGGTTTAGGAAGCTCTCGGGTGTCTGCAAGTTAGCAACCATTGACTTGACACTCGCTTGTTGACGTGGGTCACTGTAGTCACCAGTAAAGACGAGCAGTTTGAAGCGGAAGTCCGAGGGAAGAAGGTCCTGGATCTCAAAGGGCCATGCGTCTGCTGCGCGGATGAATTTGTATGGTGGGAAACGTTCGCCAATCACTAGACCACTAGCCAGCTCTTGATTTCTGTCAAGTACTGCAACCGATGGGTCATAATGTACCCCAATGCCACTGGTGAAGCCTCCGAACTTTTGGAATGTCCTACAACCCCGCGGCATTAGTAACAAGGCAACACTGTTGGCAAAATAATCTCACTTCATGAAATGTTCTGGGGCAACCCCATCGCTGTTCTCCTCGGTCAAAGGCTTCCCAGAAAAAAGCGTGGAAAACATTTTATCAAATGCGATCAGGTCCAATGCGTATTTACGGCGCTCTGATTCGTACTAATGGCGATATGTGAGCAAGTGGTCAAATGGGTGCAAAAGAGCTTACTGTTGACAAAAGGGACGAATCTGCCCAACCACGAACCACTAGGGCAATTTTCCAAGCTGAAAAGGCTCATTGGCTTCAACTGACGCTGCGGGAAAAAGAATACGTACCTAGATTGTGGGCATCGTTCATACTTGCATTCATTCCTTGCCCTGAGAATTCCATTGTAAGCAGACTGATGGGGAAGCGCCAGATTTAAAACACTTGCCTGCTTTGGGAGAGTGTGTGTGGCAAGCATCGCCGGCGATAAGTACTCGATTTTCGACAGAAAATCTTGAGGCCACTCGTTGCCCGACTTGAGCGAATGTCAAAACAAACATTTCATAGCAAGCGGGTCAGATGCATACTGATATATAGTGTCCACCACAAAATCCCAGTCG
The DNA here is from genome assembly GCF_016647625.1 of Suillus subalutaceus. Taxonomy (NCBI): domain Eukaryota; kingdom Fungi; phylum Basidiomycota; class Agaricomycetes; order Boletales; family Suillaceae; genus Suillus; species Suillus subalutaceus. The sequence goes on from NW_024540290.1 coordinate 81,004, forward strand.
TCGGGTTAAGACTGTAAGGGTAAAGCGATCTTCGTGCAACCTGAGGGGGATATTAACGACCGCTGATCCATTAAACGGATATCGCTTACTCTGAGCAGCTCCTCTGGACCTATTCTCTCCTTATCTACTCTACCTGTCGCTGGATCGATGACATCTTTGTCCTCCAGTTGCATATATATGCGAAGACGATCTTGTTCTCGAGGTACGAGAAGAGCTGAGCCATGGTTGGAATGCACAAGGCTCTTATTCCTAACATCCGGGAAGTTGGTGTCAGGCACCATGTCCAAGACACCCCAGATGAATTCTATCAATCGAGATTGAGCTTGCTGAGAACTTTGACTGATATAGATACTCACCAGATTGTTCTCCCTCCATCGCAATATCTAATTGTTTGCGGACCCATGAGTGAGCGCCTATAGGGGAAAATGATTAAGTTGGCCAGATGGATATATTCGGAACACACCATCAGCCCCAACAACAAATTTAGCATGTACAATCTCTTCTTGTGGTTGACCCTCAGGAACGTCTAGTCTTTGGAGCGCAACGCGGACAGGATGCGATGCAGGATCTGCCAGCTCATTTTCATCCTTGGAGATATATAGCGAAGTTGGTATCGTTGACCGCTCCACCTCAACGCCGAGCGCGCTCATGGAATCTAGGAAAATGGCTTCAATACCTCCTTGATGAAGTGCAACCTTCATTTCGATCAGCTTCTATAATTTGTCTATTTGAATAATGAGCACACCTCGAATGGGTATCTTGCAGATGGAGCTGTCACATCTGGTGCTCGGCTGGTAAGCTGATGGCCGACATTTATCAAATATTCCTCGTCAATCACGAAAAGTTACGAACCTCGATACCTCCGGACGCGGAAGGGTTATAGAAGGCCTGAGAGATAATGAGTTATATACTCGGTGAGCCCCTGTTGAAGGACATACTGCTTGATGGACTTGAGCAGACTCCTTTAGAAGGCGCTCTCCAATGCCATAGCTCTGTTATGGAGCCTTAGTCAGTCGGCATTGAGTAAAGAAGTATTTTCACCTGGAAAACTTCAATGGTACGAGGTGAAATCCCATCAGCCTGACCAGCGGCAATTTTAGCAGCCCTGACGGAAAATCAAGTAAGCAGGAATGCTAGCCACCAACCAACATACCTTTTATCAACGATCCGAACATTTACTCTCGCATTTGCCAGAGCGTTCGCACACATGAGCCCAGCGGGGCCAGCCCCAATAATGAGGACATCGACTTCAGAGTATGGTACCACGGAGACAGGCATTGCAAATAACTTGACAATGGAGGAAAATGCAGAGCGTCTTTATACAGGGGATACAGGTGCGAGAATCCCTATCCTTAAGAGAGCATTCTTAAGAAGCAGGGCGCTGGCACGTGGACCTCACGGGGGAGTAAGCGATGTAGCACCAATGGAAGTGCTAAATCAGCTACTGGCTCCAATCAAGACTAGACCTGCACTCACCAGAGCCATACCAAAGGCCCGGAAATTATGCGATCCGTATCCACAATGCCCAGAGAGTTCGTGAGAGCAGATGACTGCAAATGGCGGATATAAATATAACCTATCTCACAGTAGCGGTGGGCATGGGTCAACCCCCATCTACGGAATCTCCGGATAAGAGTATGTGGCGGGCGATTTCGGCCTCCTGCAAATGACAATATACCCGTTACCCGGAAACATTTAGGATGAATCAATCGAGGATTCCTTAAACGTGCAGTCGTTCACGATGGATTGGACGAGTACTTGAAAGGGAAGCCGACGCCCCGCGCTGTGATGTGGTTGATTGTTGAATTTCCACTAGCGACGAGCAAAGGAGCTAGTCGAGCTGGCAAAAAATCTTCAACTGAGTTTTTGGTGAGGCCTCGCCCCTTCGGGTGTTCACGACCAAGTCTTCATCGACATAGTAGCCAATCACCGGTCCGGCCGACCTTGCCACAGGTCATGGACAAACAGAGAAATTCCAATGGAAGATAACGAGACCTGGCTCGAGTGAAACTGTGAGAAACACTGGCATGCATGCATAGACGTTTATGATCACATGCAGAAGGTTAAATCTAAAATGCATATGGTGTGAGCTGAGCCGCATTCAATATGGGTACCACAATCCAAGTGATAAAATAAAGGATGTATCTTTTTTCGCATATCAACGCTCTTCCACTGCGCAATCCCCTTCGACGTGTTTCCACTAGAACCTGCAATAAACTTGCCAGGGCCCCGAGCACTACCACAAGGACTAGCTGCGGTTGCCAGCAGCCGCGTCAGAAGAGTTATACAAAGGTCTCTGAGAACGGGCTACCTAGATAAGTCCGTGTCGGTCTTGTGTGGAAATCAGCTTGAAAATTTATCCGCAATCCGCGCTAGGTTCGATATAATTCAGCGAAAGGAACGGTAAGCATTGTTGGTTCTCGACTCTCGAGCACAGTAGAAGAGCTCAAGACGCACTAGGAGTGCATGTGCGGTGCTTGCCACAAAAACCTTCGTCGTATGACACTGAGTGTCAAGTGAATATTGATTAATCTGATTGTTGCCTTGCGGAGGTCATGTTGAATGGGAGATAATCTGTCAGTCACCTGATATGAACATCATGTGTAATCACGTGAGATAAAAGAACATCGTAGATCTAGCAATTGCAGAAATCCAAAGCACCAGCCAATTGCCTGTATATTGGAGCAAAGTTACAAGTTCGCAACGCCAACCCCTAGTTCTCGAACGTTGGCAGTGAATCTGACCAATATTTGTCGACTACAGTGACGTCACTCTCTGGTGATGACTAAGCCGCCTAAACCCTCGACTGCTCGTGATTCGATAGCAATAACTATTTTACCTTAAAGGCCCCACGATACGCTGCATCATGCCCATGGAAGAAATGCTTCCCTGATTGGACTTTGTGTGTTCTAATATTCCTTATTTCATCATCATTAGGCGGCCAGACCCGAGCGACTCGGAGCGAGGCGCTGACTTCAAATTTGAATTTGCATAGACCTATCATCCTGCGAACAAAATATCACCCATATTATTCTTAATCACAGGCAGGCGTCATCCAGACGATCCTTTTGTGCGTGGCAGCGGCGTACAGCACATTTGGTGAGAGATCGGACCTGACATGAGATCCTTCCGTGAGACCAGTAATCCTGACTTGGATAGCACAACGAATGTCAACATAACAAAGTGAACAACAGCTGAGATTAGTACAACAGGAAAGTATAGAACAAGTACTTTAATACACACTACTGATGGAGCAATGGAGCTTATCGTGTGTCACATATTTGTCCGGAAGCGCCCGCAGCGCGCATGAATATATCGGACAGTAGGAAAAACTAGACTTAGCAAGACAATTCATGAGTCACATGAACCGGGTGAACGCGTAAGTACTTACATCGAAGTCGAACAAATGACAAAGCTACACTTCTCCATAGAGAACACATTGGGAATATTCATCCTTATCGACTCCTTCTCCGGTCAAGAGAATATGCCGAACCTGATCACAATGCAAGTGTGTATGTTGAAGTGTGATTGTGTACATGCACATACCTCATCAGGTGGGTTGAGGCCAAGCGAAGCAGCTCTCTCCCAGCGCTCAAGACGTGACATGCCAACACACGGGCCGTACTCGTAGGACCTAACAAAAACTCAAATAAGATCAAGCTTCTTAGGAGCGTCCGAAATTTACATACATGTCAAATAAGCGAAGTATCTGATGGATTTTATTCTGCCCTTCGGCATGAACTAAATATATTGCATCACTTAGACCTCGTGGACGATAGAGAGGCGCATATAGCTGACTCACTCGGTTCAAGGTAGCCCATCTTTTCTCGCACTTGCCCATAGTGTTTGCGGTAGATCTTGCCTGACACATCTAATGTCGGCCGTGGCTCCACAGGTTTAGCAGCAGGAGGGTCATCCTTTAGCCTCTTGGCAGAACTAGATATCGATGCTTTCGTGGCGTTAGGAGTTCCACTCCGCTTCACAGAAGCTGGTGAGTACTCCTCTTCTGAGGATATCTCAAGCACAACATTACTGTCCTCTTCGTTGTTTATCTCCAAGTCTACTGCATCTTCAGCTGTATGTTTTTCAATCCAAGAGGATGACCGTTGTGCCAGGGGAGGCCCCTTCGTCTTAGTAGTGGTGTGTGAGTTTGTGCGTTTGGTAGTAAACGCCAAGGTGCCTTGTTTAAGGGCCGGAGCACCACTTTTTCGTGAGCCTGACTTCTTTGTGGAGGACATTGTGGACTTGGTTCGAATTTAAGAATTGTTGACAGGGGGCCGTAATTGAGTTCTCACATTCAAGCGTACTTTTGATGTCAACTACTCATAGGGATTGAGTGCGTTCATTTCACAACGGCCGACTAGCTCAGTTGGTTAGAGCGTCGTGCTAATAACGCGAAGGTCTTGGGTTCGATCCCCACGTTGGCCATAATTTTTGCCCTGCCACAACACCAAATCCAAATGCTAGCATAGTAAGTTACAACATTCCTGAAACTCGGAAATTCCAGTCTGAATTCACCGTGTGTGCATGCCACAGCTGTGATAGCGTCCCCAGTAAGCCTGACCGGGAGTTGGCCATGATAAAGAAGAAACAAATGTTTTGCTTCTGTCTGGTCTGTCTACTACAGTCTGCTCACTGACACTAAGTACTCTCAATCAAAGCAGCTTCGCAAGATTTTTGCCCAAAAACCTGATGCGGCAAGCTGATCCCCGCGCTCTGCTGCGATATATATACCGCATATATATCCCACCAAAATTCAACACAAACACAAAAAATTCTCATATGGCTGAACCGCTCAATGAAACTCATGCTGCCCCCCCGAATGAAAATGAAAGCTGGCCCCTTGCCCTCCGCCAAACCCTCCGCCTCCGCCTCCACCAAACCCTCCACCTCCACCTCCACCAAACGGTCCCCCACCAAATCCGCCATGAAACTGACTAAATATCTCAGCCAAATCAGCCGTATTAAACGCTCCAGCGCCGCCCATCCCACCCTCTGTCTGTCCATCCTCGTCTTCGCCCATGTCATAGCGTTCGCGGCGTTGGGGATCACTGAGGACCGCGTGCGCTTCCACTACTAGTTTAAATTTCTCTTCGTCACCTCCTTTGTCTGGGTGGTGTTTGAGGCTTTCGCGTCTGTAGGCTTTCTTGATTTCGACTTCGGTGCAGTCTTTCGCGACGCCTGACAGGTGCGCGGTCATAATCGATCATGACACCCACTTCGAGCACAAAGAGAAGGACGTACCGAGGATATTATAATAATCCTTTGTCTTACTCCTCTTAAGTGCAGCCTCTGCTTTCTTAAGCTCGCTCCTCAGCGCCCTAACATCTGCCTCTACACCCTCGAACTCTGCTTGTTCCATCGACGCTCTGAAATCAGCGATTGCAGCATCGTATTTCTCGAGATGGAGGTTGATGCGTGCGCGTGTGCGGAGGGCTTTGAAGGAGGTGGGGTAGAGTGCGAGTGATGCTTCTGTGTCTAGGAGTGCTTCTTCGTATTTGTCAAGCTGCGAATGATGTGAGAATCTGAGTGAGGCGGCGGAGGGGATGTACCTTTACGAGCGTCGTAGCGCGATTTGAAAGAAGGGTAGCGCGGATTTGACCGCCTTTGCCTTCTTCTTGGATTTCGCCTATTCGCTGAAATGAAGGATTAGTATGGGTATGAGTGTGAGTGGTTGGAGTGAGGAGGGACGTACGTCGAGCGCTTCTGTGTATCGCTCGATTGCATCTTGGAGTCTGCTACCTTTGAAGGCGGTGTTTCCCTCTTCCTTGAGGCGCTCTACGTCTTTTACGCGCTTGCGCAGGCGGTGCGTGGGCTCGTGTCCAGGATCGAGGCGAAGCGCCGAAGCCACGTGTTGTAGTGCTTGGGGTAGTTTACCGCTGAGGAAGAGCACGAGACCACGGAGTGCGAGTACTTCAGGTGAGTTTGGTTCTAATCGAAGAGCATCGCTGGAAGTTTGTCAATCAGAGATCGGCAGTAATAGGGTCAGACTCACTTTGCAGCAATGTTGGCAGCATCCCAGTTCCCTCTAGAGAGCTCGAGTTCGACTCTCCATAGCCGCCACTGAATTGGTATCTCGCCACCTTCGGCTTCGATGCTTTGTAGACATTTATCTAATGCGAGACGTGCCATGCCCCATTCCTTGCGTGTGCGGGAAGACTCAAAGTTACGCAAATGAACTTCTAGTTCGAGTACTTTGTCTCTCAGTTGTGCAGCGGCTACATTTGTAGGTTCGAGATTGAGGACAGTGCGTAGTGTTGATAATGCAGGCTCTGATAAACCAAGTGCAAATTGACAACGTGCAAGACGGATGAGAGTCTTTGATGAGGGTTCTGAGGATTGGAGTGTAGCTGCTTGTTGACAATCTGATAGTGCAGGGCGGAAGCGCTTCAAAGCCATGTAAGAGGCTGCGCGATTAGTAAGATACGATGGTTCCGTTGATTTGATATCTGGAAGGATGTTTCTATCAGTAGGGAAGGTGAGGTATGCTGTGTTTTTGGATTATACCGATGGCTTTGGTATAGAGTTCGATAGCTTCCGTGTATTGTTTTGCTTTGAAGGCCACATTACCTTGCTCTTTTACGTCATCTGCAGAAGGGCCCTTAGGAACGGGGGGTGAGGGAGAACGCTGGGCAGAAGGAGGTGGATTTTTGCTGTTGGAGGAGGTCAATTGCAAGTGAATGAATTGAGTTGAATCATACTTTACGCCATTTGCAGCAGCCTGAGCCTGCTTTTTCTTTGCCTGAGTCTTCTTTTTGGTCATTAGAGCAGTTGAATGAATCCCCTAAGGTAATTGCAATGAAAATTGAGGATCTTGATTCTTGAGCCTTGAGGTCGAGAGTAAGTCACGTGGTTACAATACAGTCACATGATCACATTTGTCACATGATCATCATGATGTCTAAAAATGGGCGCCTCCTGGCTTTGAGTCTTGACCCTCACGCACCTGCAATAATATGTCTGACTTCATGCCAATCGTATCGCCACCAACACCAGCTCCTTCTCCTCGTCCTTCCCCCTTTCATTACTCAACATTTCAACCCAAATACAATCCTTTAATCCCATCCGAATTCTCAACTCTAGGTCCCGCCTCACGCAAACAATATCTTATCTCAATCCTCCATGAATGTTCCCCAGCAGAACTCCGTTTCATCTCACAAACAATAACCCCCATGCTAAAGCGTGATGTGCTAACAGAACTACCAGCAGAACTCGCCCTCCACATCCTAGCTTACGTCGATGACCCGTGCACTCTCGCTCGCGCAAGTCAAGTCTGCAAACGCTGGCACGACCTCGTCGCAGATGACTGGCTTTGGAAAGTCTTATGCGATACATACAGCTTCAGAGCGGATACAGAAGACAAATCTGGTACTAATCTACTTGAAGACGACGAATCTTGGGACGAGACGGATAAATTCACTTCGAATTCAATAGACCCGTGGCTCGCAGCACGAGATCGACTCAAACGGCAAGAACTTACTTCCGTATCCCACTGGGGTCCATATTCCTCGGATGAACTTTTACATGCTAGAACCCAGTTTTCTCATCAAGAATATTTCAGGCGCGCTTATGGCACAAGTACGTCGCTTCTCACCACCCATATCGTCACTAATTAATTATCTAGTGCTTAATCTGAGGAAGGGCGGTAATATCCTCCGCGCTCACCGCATGCCAATCCCAACACCAGACAGTGGTGTAGTTACATCCGTAGCCCTCGACACAGAATGGGTAGTCGTTGGCCTAGCAAACTCAAAGATCCATCTATTCAGCGCAATCACAGGCGTACTCAGCCGAACGCTTATGGGTCACGAACTAGGCGTATGGGCAGTTCATCTCATCTGCCGCGGCGGCTATTGGGGTCGCGGAGAGATGGATGAAGACGGATTCCCAGACGACGCAGACGATCCAGTCGTACCCGCAGCCCTAAAAACCGCACTCGGCATCGACAGGCGCAGGCGGATGCAATACCCAGCGAGCGTTGGAGACGACTCTTCTAAGCCGAGCGATATATGCTGTACAAGTGAAGGATGGGGCCAGCCAAATTCTATCATCGTCAGTGCTAGTTGCGACAAGACGCTTCGCGTTTGGGACGCCAGATCTGGGTATGTTCCTGGGTTCGTTCTGGTTCTGGTTCTGGGCTTACGGGCGCTTAGACATTGTATTTACGTCCTTCGTGGTCACACTGCCACTGTCAGATGTGCCCGAGTTCTGCACAACCGCCCGATCGCAGTAACAGGTTCTCGAGACTCTACTCTCCGTGTATGGAACATCCAAAAGGGAGTCATGCTCCGTGTACTTCACGGGCATACCGCGAGCGTAAGATGTCTCGACGTATGTGGCAATAAAGTTGTCAGTGGTAGTTACGACACCACATGTCGAGTCAGTGTTATTTTAAAATCCAAAGCGAGGATTTATTTTGACGATTTGCAGATATGGGACGTCGATACAGGTGAATGCATACGAGTCCTCCGAGGTCACAGCCATCAAATCTACTCCATCGCAATCGACGGCAACTTTGTCGCTTCAGGGGGCATGGACACCATCGTCAGAATATGGGACGCAACCACAGGGTATGTCCCATCCCTTTCTCACCCCGTCTTCTCACACTCATTCATTCATGACAGAAACTGCATCGCCCAACTCACAGGTCACACCGCCCTAGTCTGCCAACTCCAACTCAGCACCAGCACCAGCCTCCTCGCCACAGGCGGCTCCGACGGCCGAGTCATCACCTTCTCCCTCCGCTCTTTCACCGCCCTTCAACGTCTCGCCGCACACGACAGCAGCGTCACCTCTCTCCAATTCGACGCCAACTTCCTCATCACGGGCGGAAATGACGGCCGCGTGCGGGTATTTGAGACGCAGACTGGGACGTGGGTGCGGGATCTGAGTGAGCGGTCCGAGAGCGTGTGGAAAGTGCTTTATAAGAAGGGGGTGTGTGCGATTATGTGTAAGAGGGCGGGGAAGACCGTTATGGAGATTTGGACTTTTAAGCCTAAGGAACGATGAAATGAGACGATTTATTTATTGTTTGCACCGATGTAAGAGTCAGTGTAAGTGTGATTGTACGGAGTACTATAATTTGGATTAATTGAATTTTGGATCTGGTGAGCAAAAAGTATGGCCAACGTGGGGATCGAACCCAAGACCTTCGCGTTATTAGCACGACGCTCTAACCAACTGAGCTAGTCGGCCGATGAGATCTTATCCATCACAACGAATTTCAGTCAGCCACCAGGATTTCCCCAACGGTCGAAGACCCTATGTTGAACATAGCTTTATCCACGGGGGGCTTACTCCCGTCTATCATAAAATGTATGTAGTCTTTGCGTGCGATGAATGGAAAACGCGTACTTCGTCAGCATGATATCGGGCAAAGGCTGATGCTGATTTAATACAGGGTGAATGACGTGGTGTGATGATATGATTAGTCGGTAATGTCTTGACATTAACGCGTCCTTGGTCTTAAGTGATTCCTAAGTCCAATTAATCTATCTCCTCTGTGAGCAAAGTTGCCATCAAACATCCTCACATATTACTGGAAGCACAACTGTCTGTCGGAAAATAAACATAATTGCGATGTTCAAGTCACGTCCGAGCAACATCATCTTTTTCCGCATATAAAGTCGGACCTAAAACAGTCAGCCGGATATCCTAACAATCAATCACATCGAGACGCACGGTCCAGTTTCTGCCTCCGACGTTGGGCCCTGGACAGGCACATATGATGGCGTCCCACAAACGATCCCGATCCATGAGCTGCTAACCACTGAGAGTTCGCGAAGCGGTAGTAGTTCATTTTGTACATCAGACTGTCACGTCTCGCCGGGCTTGCTTCGCTGTCTACGCGGTACTCGCTGCGGTTGAAGCAATTTGACACTTGGATCTCATCGGGCCAGATGCGTACTGTCCAGAAGAACTTGTTGCATTGTCGATGCTCGATAAGCCCACCGAAAACGATGAGCACATAGCTGACATCGTGTGTGCATGATGGGGTAGGACGACACCGTGACTTCACCCACTACTGCCGCAGTGTGTGCTATTGCATGAGTCAGCGTCAATTAGGGTTGTCGCGGTTATGTCATGGGAATAACTCATTGTTATTCCGGGTGTTGTTATCCACCAACGTCAGACAATCTGCCATTCCTGCGATCTGGAGTGAGCAGTTGAGGACTCACTCTCACCGTCATGATGACAATCAGCGAGGTTTTGGAGGTTTTGAATCAGGTCCATGTATTCAAGCAGATTCAACAACGGCTACACTTCCGGTATTTACATGAGGTCGCTCAGCGCTGCCATTTCGGCTCCCCCACTCTCCTTGATACCAATCTCCCAGTCTAAAACGCAAGACGTACATCAGTCAGTGCGAGCGTTCTTCGGGAAAGACGAAAGTACTTACAGCTGTAAATGATCGTAACAGCCATCAGAATACCCGTGCCACTTCCAATAGCGCCCATGAGATCAGCAGCAACAGAAAGTAAGCCCAGAATAGCGCCTCCGAATGCAGCAGCGGTAGGAATAACACGCTTGAGTTCCTTGTACATCGAACCTTCACGATGACCAGCCATGACCATCTGTTGGTCCTTGAGCTGTTTAGCGATCTCGCGTGGGCCACTGCCAGACACCTCTATCCAGGTTTTTGAGAAGAGTGCACAGGCAGAGACTACAAATGTGATATAGAGGACTGTGTGGATGGGGTCGAGGAAGGCTTCTTTGACGGTGTGGGGGGGGTGACATGTAATATGCGATACCAGCTACAGCGCGAAGCTGGGGAGAGTCTTCTAGAGGCTGTGATGTACTTTTAGTGCCTATTAAAACCATCGAGTTACAGATAACCAACCTCCCAGACGCCAAGAATCTTGACCAAGATGTTGGAGGGGAAGCGCGTTGCGAGCATTTGCGATACAATGAACACGTTTGATACAAGTGCGCTCTGGAGCATGATGGGCATGTTGCTAGTATAGAACAGCTTGACGGGGTAGCTGCCGCGCTGACCACGGAATCTGTTGCTCTTGACGGGGATCTCAATGCGGAAGCCTTGCATATAGATGACAGCGGCAAACACGACGACAGTCGCAAGAAGGTTCATGATGTTTGGGAGTCTGTCACGCCAGAACGCCTCGCGGAGAGCACGTCCCTTGTCATTCCACGTGAAGAGCAGGTGGAAGAGCGCGACGATGGCACCTTCAAACTCAGGGCCACGACCGGTGTTAACAGTTGTAGGTGAGAAGGCCTTCCAGATGATGGATTCGCAGATGTTGGTGGCGATGAAAAGGGAGATACCGGACCCGAGACCGTAACCTTTCTGGAGAAGCTCGTCGAGGAGGATGACGATGAGGGCGGCAGCGACAAGCTGAATGATGAGCAGAAGGCAAACACCAGCACCGAGATCACCTGGTTGTCCGTAAAGACCTGTCAAGACGTATACAGTAGCGTGGCCGAGTGAAATGATCAAAGCAAACACTGAAACAAGTATTCGTCAGTAAAGTTCGGAAAGCGGCCAAGTAATACGTACATTTTTGTGCACCGCTGAACAATGCCCGGTCTTCCTTCAAGCTGAAGTCGACCTCGATTAAATTTGCGCCAGCTAATAGTTGCATAATCATTCCGGACGTAACAATAGGGCTTATACCGAGCTCCATGAGGGTTCCACGGTTGGAAGCGAGGATGACACGCATCCAGTAAAGAGGATCAGACGAATCTGAAGACATGATACCATATAATGGTACTTGAGAGCAGACCAAGAAAATGAGGAGCGTGACGGCGGTCCATAGCAGCTTTTGGTTGAAAGGAACCTAAAAATGAAGGAAGTTGGTAAGCCTTGCGTGTTATAACCTACAAACACATATATAGCACATACTTTGCGATCAGGTGAAGAAACCTCTGGCAGGAGTGGAAGAAATGGTCGGACGAGATTCAGAAACCGGACTGTAAGCAGCTACAGTCAGTACTAGTCGACCAATAGACTCTCTGTTTGAGACTCACAGCCGCTCATCGTAGCTTGAAGTCCAAGAGCGGACGAGTGAAGAAGAAGAAATGAAAGGTGTTTGCTGATTTTGTAGGATTAATGCAAACCGAAACTCCTTACGTGGCACATGACAAACAGTCACAAATACTTGAAATGCTTCCTGTAGGCTGTGAACCAAATCATAATTTGATCCAAACAACAACCTCAACCTCTAGCTTGATGATTAGTCAGTCACAGGTCACCATTTGCCCTGCCATGCAGTTTCTGCTAGTCCCACAACTCTCATCGACTCCGAAGTTGCTTATAGCTGTATATATGAATGTGAGGTGTTCACTTTACCAAGGGCCCGAACAAATCATCTATCATAGCAATAACCATATCGTCATCACGTATTCATTTTAATTGGAGATATATTAGTTAGGTGCGCTGCTGCTGATGTCTAAGAAATACTAGTGTCAACTGTAGGGCAAGTGCCAATTTGACATAATACCAGCCGACTCATCACTTAATAAACACCGCCATTGACGATTCTCTTCACCAGTGCCGATATCAGCAACGATAAGATAGAGTGTATGTGAATGAGAGAACGGGGCTGAAATTGTGCGTAGAGGCCTTGAGGTCGTAGGCTATGAGACTCATGTTGAGGCCGGCCGGGTCACAGTTTGCAGATTAGCATTACTGACCAGTTGATTTGAACATCTTCAAAAATGTCGAGAGGCATGCTAGTATTCGTGGCATGTGGGATTCCTGGCGTACCCATTTTCTTCTGTTTCGAGCACGCAGGAACCATGATAAATGAATCGTTTAGGAGTAAGTCTGATCAGGAGGACCATGAGCTCGCTGGCAAGTGGAGTGTTCACGTCGGGTCGATTATGTGGAAGGCGCCTCGCGTCGTGATCATAGAAATTGTAACTGGAAAAAGAGGAGGAGGAGAGAATGTTAGTTAGTGCGGAGACCTCATTAGTACTTTGGCCACGCTCAAACACATCTCGCACTCGATCATCTTCTCTAAGACTTGCATTGTTGGGTACTCAATCCACTGAAATCAGCTACCACTATCATAAAGTTAAACTTCAAATATCTATTCCGATTCCACCACCGCCTGGAGACATGGAACAAACAGTGAATTGAAAATGTGAAAGATATATGTGAACACAATAAAGGAATCAGGGAGCTAAGGTATCTAGACCGAAGTACATTGTAAGATTATTTGTAACAAGGAAGGGAGACGCAGTGGAATGAAGTGCTTGAAATGGAGACTATCACAACGAAACAAATGCCAACTGGAGAACATCATAAGTCCGTAGAAAAAAGCGCCGGCTTGATCCAATCCACATTTGAAACGCGTGGTTTCTCACAGTAAGGTAGGCGAAACCAAACCGGTGCTGTGTAAATGTCCAATCCACGTTTTAAGTCTGGCAGCGAATCAGGCAGTTCTTCGCGTTCAAGCGCTACAATTCATTTTAAGCAGGATGTTCTCAGAAAAATGAGATTTAACCTACCACGAGAGAATGCGCCGGAGAATTCTGACGTGCCACATCGGAGCAAGAACGCTTTATGGACTATGAGCTCACGGAATCCATACCGTGAGGATGGGTCACAATGTAGCAGCTACCACAGTAAAGATAAATGATAGTGTTGGAGAATGAACGATACAAAACTTACTCCTGAAAGTAAATCGGCGATAACTTCATGGAGTTCTTCGAAGGCAGGGAACCGCTTGGACGTTCTGTCAGGGTTGGAGACCCAAGAAACATAGAATGATATGTCATCCTGCGTGGAAAATAACGTCTGACAAGATGGTATCAGTAAGATAGGAGCGAAGGAAGACGCGAAACGTGCCTTATGTGTCTTTGAAACAAGCTCGTAGATGATACAGCCTAGCCCCCACCAGTCTACGGGTACTCCGTACCCCATAGAACGGGGGTCGGTTTTGTTGCGCAGGACCTCCGGTGCCATGCAGTGGGTCGTTCCTATCGTACCTCTCGTATACACCCACTGTCGCTCCAGGGGCCCCTTGTCTGTGTGTACATAACACAAGCCAAAATCAGTGATCCTAGCGTTCTCTCGAACATCGATCAGGATGTTTTCGGCTTTGATATCCCGGTGAATTATTCCAATCTTGTGAAGGGCATTTATCCCGAGGGCCTTCAAAGTCGGAGGTATAAGACATCAAAAACCAGGAAAGACAACTACTTACTATTTGGGTGGTCCACCTGCGACCATGCTGGAAGCAATATGAAGAGCGATCTCTCATAAAATTGTAAAGGTCGCCGGCCGCGAGTTCCTAGAGATGTCCAATGGAGTCAAACAACTCAAACGGCTCGCAGGGGGAGAAGAACATACCATGACCAAACATATTCGATCCTTTGTCTGAAACGAGATTTCAAGCCCCATGATAAATGTAGTTGCGGGACACGGCATCGCTAATGAAATTCGCTTGTACACTTCGAGTTCATTCAAAAGAACCTCTTTTGTAGACTTGTACTTAAGACGGTCCTTCCGGAAGACCTTGAGACACAACAAGCGATTTGTCGTTATGTCTTGGGCTCCCATTGCCGTAGCGTACCCGCCCTGGCCCAAAACACGACAAACACGAAAGGGGCCATAGGTGCATGACACCGGAAGAATTCGAGATGCCTCTTCTGGACCCGGATATGTGAAGGTGAAGGTGTGAGTGGGGGCTGGAGGGTCGGCCGACTCTGAGCCAGGGTCTGGAAGAAGGGAGATATCTGGGTAAAGATCCGTAGGCATTATGATGGGTGCGTTGGATGAAGCTGGAATGGGGTTCCGAAGAAGGAATGATCAGAATAAGGAGAAGGGGACGATAATGTGAAGGAGCAATTCGATGGACGTATTGAAGAGATTCCTCGTAGGACCACAGCACGCCTTAAATGGTGAGCCATGGACGCGCCGATCTGTGAATTGTCTTAAAGCACCCACAGCGTAATAGTGGTGACCGAATAATGCCACCGTCAATCACGACGGTGACTAGCACGATGGGGGAGATTGTGGACGCGTATACTGTGGAACAATCAAAGCTCATTTCGACCACAATTAAGCATTAATTGTCGGCACACATCACTACCAGCTGCCAAGTGTTCGATATGACTTACGATATCGAAACAATGCAATGCCGCAGAAACCTGCATATTTGAGTCTAGAATGTAAGTACTCTTAGCACCGACTATTCTAGTCCAAGTGTTGGCCGCTGCAAGGCATGCTATTACAGGCGTTTGACTTCTTCTGAATATTTATTCATCATTGTGGCCGGCCATCCAGAATAGGTACTCTTGTCACATTGGCCGTGTAGTGATAAGATGGTCCACAACGACTCCAAATCTGTGTACGAAATCGCGCCATAGTTCGAGGTGCAGGTTGTAACTTCTACCGCCGCTGTTCTGTGTAGGAACCTATGCAAAATGCTCAATGGTGACTCGGAGGACACAGAACAGAATAAACAATCCAACGAGTTAGAAACAAGCTCTCAGGGAGGCTGGTGTCGGCAGCGAAGAAAGAAATTTCATGTGGAAAGAAACTCACTTGAAGACGTCTCATAGCCTCGTAAGTATGTTTTTTCAACTTCAGGTTGTTCATATCTTCTTTCACCTAAGTAGATATTATCATTCCTGTTGAACTATGAGAAAAAGCGCACTTAAAGCTTGAGGGCGAGTGCTGCATTGTGGTGATTAACATACTGACGGTCTGCTTATTTTACAGCGATGAGGACTCAGGAGGGCGAGAAGGATAAGCCCTACACTCACCCTCTTTCCCCTGGTTATTTCTCCTCCTGTCATCGACAACCTTTTCCACCTAACGGGTTCCAAACCGCTGTTTGTCGACACAGAGAAAGGGTTCGCACAGGGGTATCTTCGGAAGAACCTGTATATTATTCTTCATATACTTATCCATGAATTTCAAGTTGATATCCCTAGCTAAGTCAGTCGCCTAAGGTAGTCCCCACAGAGGCGGTATTGAAATTTAAAGTGTGTAAATCTATGTTGAGCAGAAGGATCGGAGTGGTGCAGGACCTACACCTTTGAGCGACAGCATGATGGAGACATGAAATGACAGCGTTCAAAGGCAATAACAGGGTTGCGACGTTGATACATGATGATTCAGATTGTGTACATAGACGAGGCCAACTGTACGTCGTAGGCGTTCGCGGGATAAGTTCAACAAACGATGACAAATACTACTACTAGTAATAGCGATTCAAGTCGTTCGGCAAGTGCCGTCGTCACTTCAATTCGAAATTTGGTCAGCCCGCCCTATCATGCGGCTACTCTTCACTCCTTCGGTGAACCGTTGCAGTCAATCAGAATTTGACTGTAGTAGGGAATCCAAACACACCAGAAGTTGAGAGCATCTTGGCGGCACTTGCAGTTACAGGATCTTGGGATATACGAGTAATGAAATCGCTGCGTCGCCAGTCGCTCCAGCAAGCTTCTGAAGGACTCGGAGCGCATAACTATTATCTATACATGCAAACCGCGTCAGGCCAACTCCATACGTTACGTGAGCAAATGTTTGCGAAGGAGAATACCCGACCACCTTGTAATTCATTGGGTGCCAATATTGTAAGACTATTATTCTCTGATCAGAAGTTTCGAGAGCATATGCAAGTTCACTAGCCCAGAAGTAAAGTATCATCAGATTCAAACAACCATCCCTAGCTTAATCATCCGTGAAATTAATGCGGTCACCATCGACACAGCTGTTATCCAGATTGTTTCTGCGGCCCAGAAGTCCCGCAGCTCCGTTCTAGCTCCTCTTCGTTCCTAAGGCGTGCTGTGGCAGCTTCCAGTGCCTTTTTCCGACGATCTTCCGTGGTATCGTTACCTCGAAGGCCTGTGCCTCCTAGAACGTGAATAAGTGCCTCTACTTCTTCATCCGACGATGGCTGATAGGCGTCTCGTAAATCAGAAAGTTGATGTGTTCCTGCTCCTGTTGCAGCCTCAAATTCTGCAACCTCACGATTGAGCTGAGAATTCAGCTCTTTGAACTAGGAGTATACGACTGTCGTGTAAACGGGATATTAGAATATGGAGGTTATGACTCACATCATTGTTGTGTTCGCCCCATACATTGTGTGCCAGTTCATGGCACAACACGCGTCTGACCTCCAAGTACGGACGAAATCCATCATATGTGTCAAGCCGAATTCGCAGCTTGATGGTAGCTCCACTCCCGACATTGAGACCTAAAAGTCCGGGATGCTCATGTGGTGCAAGCTCGGTAAGCAAGCCCACAGAAAAATGATGCTTCTGCATGACATGTAGGACTGCAGGGTCCTTGGAAAGCGTTGTGAGACACTCCGTCGCTGTTTCAGGTCGCGGCAGATGGGTGAGCGGTTCTATACGGTGAAAGCGGTACTGGTGTGACGAAATAGATGATGAGCCTGTCGAACGAAGCTAATTGCCTCTCATCATGATTGACAGTCTCAATAATAAGAACGGATGTCGGGACATACCTTTACCTGTGGCTTCAGCGCCCTCTCTCTAAGAATTTGCTCTTTCTTCTGATGTGCCGAGTCAGCTGCATTCAGTTGTCCGAGTTCTTCTACTGTCGAGCCAAGCATTTGCACTTTGAGGCCATCGCGAAGACCTGCTTGGGCAATGGTGGGTTCTGGATTGGAGTCATCCTGTTGATGCTGGATTTTCTTTCCTCTATAAATGAGTTTCTGCAATGATGGCGGAACAGAAGTGAGGAGCTCGAGACGGGAGTGGAGAGCAGAGAGGGAGGCGTCATTCGGAAGGGAAACAGTGTGTGATGTCCCACGAAAGGTAACGGTCAGTATGATATCTTCATGGGACATGATTTCCTTCAGCTGTCTGGTGATAGTTGCTAGTCGAGTTGTAATCAGTCCTGCGGGACCAGCCTGACCAATATTAGATCAGGCTGACTAAAGGTGCAATATTGTGAGGGTGAAGTACTTGTTCGCTGGGCTACCGGCGCTGAATTGATTCCCGGAGTCACCGGTAACCTGGCTCGCTGATCTACTGGAAATATGCACATGGATAGATAGATAGAATGGAAGGACACAAACGTGAACGTCGCATGCAATAGGGTATGGTATAGTATGTAGTAGAGATATAATTCTAATCCGAACGCAGTAATGCATACGGCTTGAACTTGAGTCGACTTTTCTACTTATAATATACGCAATATTTCTCCTATAAAGTTCCATGACCGCCTTCCAGCATTCTCAAACTGAGTCACGAGCCAAGAGCATATCGAATCCTTTTAAATAAATTATGGTAGGCCGCACTTCTACACATAGCTATTACATACAAGCTCGATATATGCTGAGACTTTATGAACATGATAGTACATAGTTACACAGAAAAATTGGGCCCTGGACTGCTTGCTCCCATGAAGTAGCAGAGAATTTTCTAGGACGAGAGCATGAGAGAAGGACTCCAATCTACCTTCTTCCTCAAGTCGAAACATTATACGCGGGAGTCCATCTCGTGCTGCTCCAATCTCGGCGGCGAAGTCCAACAGACGCAATCCTCGAATGTCGTACTGACATTTACACAGTTGTCATTGGCATGCGTATCCCAAATGCTCATGATAAGACGTGGCACGATAATAAACGGCGACGTATCGTTAAACAACAGTACGAGATTCATCGCCACCGTCTGTGCATGCCTACATTAGAGCAGATCTTTCTAGAATCACAGGAGATCATACCGGAAGGTCGTCCCACAACATCGCCATGATTATTTGACTTGCCAAATTCCTAGCGTGTTTCAATGAATGCTTTCAGAGAACACACAAAACGAAGGGGAGCTTACAGGACAAAGTATATGACATGATATCGGACGATCATGATTACATAGGCGTTAGGTTTCATTCTAAGTTCCTTCCGTTCTCTCAGGTGCTTCCCGAGGACGATAATGGCGAGGATAACCAGGAAAATATCAAAGCATATGACGGGGATAGAAGCATATATCGCAGGCATAGGCCCGATGTGGAAGACAGTCGTGCAGTACTTGATGTCTGGAGTTATTGTTATTTCTTGCACTATAGGCCAAGGCATCAGCTTGCACAGAATTCGATCAAAGTAGAAATTCACCTGAGATTGCTGAGGGTCGACTCCATAAAAATATGTCCATCGCTATATAGATCGCGATGATGGGTAGGAACAACCCCAGCAGAACATAAAGTAGGAGCTTAGATTGGTTGTATATGGCATAAAGACGCCAGATGAGAACGACTGCAAATCCAAAATGGGTACGCGTAAAGGTACGAGAATGTATGCATCGACTTACCTTCCGCCAAGCAATAATATACAGAATAACTCCATTGCATCAACAGAAACATACCATAACCTAATTCAATTTCATGATGGGCAAATATAGTTCCAGTTGAATACGATATACTCACAACTAAACAAGAGGTCAGCAGCAGATCAGGCTTAGCTGTGAAATGAACTTCTGACGTACGGCTGAATCTGGGTCAACCTAGAATTCTCTAAAGAAAGAATTGACACACTCACTGCTTCAGGTATATAAAATAGACCTCCCCCTGGCGCTAGCCAGTTAATAACGGCTCAGCTAGTATCACGTCACGTACAGCAGGCACCAAATCTAGATGTCAACGTCAATATATAATGTACTATCTAAAAGATACCACCACCACGACGCACATTGCAAGGAAGATACCAAAATATCGAACCTGACACAGCAACAAAAATGTGAAACCATGAAGCACTTTGACATGGTGGAACTCACGGCAAGGTATAGATATGTCATCACTGACCACTGTCTTTGCTGCATATCCAGTCAGTTCCGGGTCTTAATTTCGTTGGGGGTAGAGCTCTAACCCAAACATACGTGACCTGTGATGATATGATCATGAGTACTCGACGAAAACAAGACGAGCTCCTCGTTACCTCTTTCTCGAACTGAAGCACTAGATAATATCATGCTCAGCGACACTACAAGGTTCACGAAAGCCACTGACTGTACTCATAGGATATCAGGGTTATGACTGCAACTGGAAAACGATGAAGTTCAGCACAATGATTCATTTCCAACAAGGCTGACGAACCTGATATGGAGTTATTCCAATTAAGAGCGTAGAAGGATTCTTCTAGTTCCGACATGAAACTGTGCAGATCAAATGACGAGTTAGTGAGGGATGGGCTGCTGATCCATCGACGTACAATACTTATAGGGCAGCGTTGTACTACAGGGTTGTAAACTTGTGGCGTCCTACTGAAAATTGTACGACATGGTGCCGAGCTTGGGGCGCCGCACTTTTCCATTTGATATCACGAATTACTATCCTCGATAAATCGTTGCCAACGGAAAGGTCGTAAGTATATCGATGATCACACGGCTGACAACTTGAAGCTTGAAGGGTCGCTGTAACAGTGGCATCGTGCGACGTGTGCAGCTAACTTGGAGCGTCCCTAAATTAAAATAATTAAATATTAACATGATTTCAATTGGTGACGCCTAAGTCGGATGCACACCAGGAGAGGTTGTGCACAAATCTCTATGAAGCAGTGGTCCCAGGGGTTTGACCAAACAAAAATATTGGATGCTTAGCCGAAGTTGATCACTCCCGCTTTCCATGATATGCATTAGCCGTCTACCTGCAGGACTCATTGATTTCCACTGTCAGACTTCTTCTGATCAGAGCAGGGTCCACGGCGTTTCGCCCGCGTTCAAATCTACTACCACCTACTACAATGTTGTATATAGTATGGGAATACTAAACCTTAACCTTATTTCTCCACCAAGGTCCCGATTTACTGTTACTTGACACTCGAGGTCATAGTGCGCCAAGGGCAACTGATGGGACTACGTATAACGTACATGATGACTGCGGCCTGCTTATGCACTTGTGATTCATTTTACACGTTGTTTCTCGTTTTGAATTTCACCGTGACACTCCATCGAACCACTCCTGGACTCTTCACAATAGTATTAACGATGAGCAGAGTGTCTGACACGCAAGCCGGTCTGCAAGGGCTATTGAACGTCACAGCAGATTCGTTGGCCGAGTACTGCGGGTTGACCGGCGATCAACAGGAAAATCCAGTGTTTCTCGACCGACAGGTTCGTGTCCTCTTGGCAACACCGTCGTCCTCACCGTTTCATCCGCACAATCAGCTTGGTTTACTCCAAAGGAATCCATCCCAAAGCGCGATCAATTCGTGCGTTTAGCAGCCCTTTCCGTCAGATTCCTTGGCTGAACCATAAGTTTCTGTCTTGCTTCTGTCAGTGAATTTTGCGCCAAGTATCTCCCGGCCCTCGTGGACGCCTACAATGCGCAAGATACGGCATTCAGCGTACCCATGAGAATGCTCAATGTTGTTGCTTACCTGTAAATTCTCTTTGACTACTTGTCCCACTCCATTCACTACATGGCTTCCAGGCCTTACTTTGCTAGGTTTCTATTAACCACGGCCAAAACGTCGATTTGTAACACTCAAGCGCGTCGCATGGCCACTGCATCTTCAGCTCCAGCAGACACTACGTACCTCGTAGAAATGTGTCAATTTCTCTCGACCCTCTTAGCCCTGCAAGGCACGAATTCCGTCAGCGAGGAAGATAAGCAAGCGCTTCTCCCCAAACTGCGTGAATGGAATAGGAAGTACCAGAGGCAACAGATCACGCGCTGCCTTAAGCAGCTGGAGGGCGATCCGTGAGTCACGTGTTTCGTCGTCGAGAAAGGTAGTGACAAGCCCCAATCAAGGGAGACAACGCTCATAGCAGATGGCCTGAAAAAACACTGTGAAAGGTCCCTCAATGAATGTGGCTTTGACGGCTGTGGAAAGTCCGGAACCTCGAAGCTCTTGCAATGCTCTCGGTATGATCATATTCTCATTCTTTAGTTCACCTGGATCTCACTAGTGACGCCACAGGTGCAAAACGGCTGTTTATGCAAGTACCTGCACGTCTATTTCTTGTGTCTGACTCATTCTGTTTTACCAACAGTGCGACCGTGATCATCAGAAGAAATCTTGGCCGTTTCATAAGGCAACGTGTTTCCCAGCGGCCTTTTGAGAAACATGTGGAAATCAGATTATGGGTTAGGACTTGGCACAGCCAAGAGATATCTCTGTAGCAGTGTAGCATATTCACAACCCTTTATTTCGTCAGGTGACAGGAAGTAACTTTTCAAAACACATTGAATAAACAAATGTTCAATTTAATATACATCAGCCTTTCACCAATGAATGATTGAATCCCTCGTCTCTGCATAAATACCGAGAGAAGCCTCCGGGCATGAACCTGATTGCTCGATCGACATAGCCACATCAACATGAGCAGAACCTTGCTCCTTAATAGAACCAGAGCTTGTGACCTCCGTCGCAACATCCTCCTTTTCATGAGCAAGTATATCCGCAGCCGTTTCCATCTCTGCCAAGGCGCGCCTGGAAGCAACGTGTTCTCGTGAAATATCTGACGGATGATAAGAGGACTTACTGGAAAGCTTCCCGACATTGCTTCTTAATCCTGGGTGTTTTCCACTTTTGAACCATCGAAGTTGGCGAAAGTAGAGAAGCATCAACCTCTAATGGGGGAATCAGGGGTGGCAGACACAAAACTCCGCCAGCACCTACCATTATCCTCACCCAGTAATAACATGTTGCCAATGGCGACCCATGTCCTGTTCAAATAGTCAGCAAAGTCCGACTGTTCATTTTCGGAGGTGTACCATGACATCGTGGGGTCATAAAATTGTACGACATGACGTGAATTATCTTGAGGCCTCTTCTTCCTGACATCTTCTGGAATCATTGGGTCATCTGGTTCCCAAACAACTGCAGGCCACCATGGATACGTGTCTAATATATGAAGTGATATCAGCAAGAGTCTGTAGACAGCCAGATTCCATTCATGTCTGACCTGCTTTGGCCCAAACTAACATGGGATCGTCGTCAAATGAGAGTATTCTGTGAGAGTATCGGCTGACCTACCAAGAGTGCCATTTTCTAACTGCTTTCCCGGTTCAAGGACAACAAGAGCTTTTCCTGTGGTAACGAAAGTGGCTGGCGCTCGTTGCGGTTGACGCGTTCCGACGAGCTTTACTTCGGGTATGGCACTGGATGTAGTCGTATTGCCCCGTGCCACAGGTTTCTCATCAGTATCACTGTCCAGCTCGCTCAGAGAAGATAAATCGGAGACGTCATCTTGAGTGGTCCCGACGTTGGTTTTCGGGATCTCGACTTTGGCTTGCGGAAGGCCTTGGGCAGCAGCAGTAGCAGCGGCGGCGGCGGCGGCCTTTTCTGCCTTCCGCTGCCTTGCCTTTTCCCGTCGAAGTTTGGGCGTGTCTAGTTCCTCCACGACAATTTTCCCATTCTCGACATTGATCGTCGTGTTTGGTCGAATGGGGATCTTGGCTATCCGCGCTTCTAACTCTGATCGTGTCTCCTCCCTGTCCTCTTCTAACTCTGTGGCCTCCGGCTGAATTATTGTCTGCAGTTGAACTTCAGGTTCTGGTTCTGGTTCTGGTTCTGGTACTGGTTCTGGTACTGGTTCTGGCTGTAGTTGCCTCTCCATTTCTTCCTCCTGGTGCTTCTCTGGAATATCGAGAGCTATGGATGCCACCATCTCCTCATTGACAAGGCCCAAGCCTGCCTGTGCATCCATGTCAAGGGCACCAGCACTTGCCTCGGACATTACTCCAAACTCGACATCCACCTGTGCTTTCTCTTCTACGGACAAGCCAGAAGGTCCAGAAATCTCGTCCAGAGTCTGATTATCCGATGCGTTTGTGCTGAATACAGACAACCTCGACGTCCCACGATCTTCATTACGACGGTCAGTTTGAGAAAACAGCAAAGGAGATCAACTTACCCATCTTCTTTTTCTTCGGTGGAAGCGGAGCCCTCTCCACAGGCTGACGTCCTCCCCTTCGTTGTCCCGTCGGTAAAATCCATCCGGCATCGAACATTTTGAATAATCCCTGACTGTCTACATCTGTGACCATGGGTGGCGTTTCTGCTTGCCCAGGCATTGCACTCTGCCGGCGTCGTTTCTTTGGTGGTTCAGAAGCCACTTTCTGATCGATCTCAATTGCTCCCAGTTCAGGTTCGGCAGTAGATTGAAATTCGGGTTCGAAGCCAGCCTCGGCCTCGAAAGCTGCGGCTGCCGCATGAGCTCGGCGGGTTCGCGGGGCACGGAAACCTGGGGAGGTGTCCAGAGGACCAGGTTCGACGGTCTTGAGATGACGCTTCTTTTTGGGCGCCTTGGACTTGGGAGGCGGCGGGGGAGATGGAGCTGGGGGAGGAGGCGGTGGAGGCTTGATGCGCGGAAGTTCAAAGTTGAATAGTGATGAGATGGGATCGGAATGAAGAAGAAGATTGACGTTATCTTGGATGTCTTGAGTTGACGTTAGTAGCTGGAGTGTCTCCATCAAAGGTTCTAGGTCTCCGATGGACATCTGGGAGAGAACGGAGGAGTCAGAAGAATCAGGGGGAGTAAGGGGTGAGTGATTGTAGGCGAGGGAAGTGAGTTCCTGAAGGATGGGTTGACTGCTTATTTGCATTCTTTGTGCGGTCTTGTAGAACGATGTACCAGGCTTGTTGTACAGGATTGCATTAGACAGTACTAACTCGATGTCACTCTGCAAAACGTTAAGCGGAAGCGTAAAACCAGCCCAAGTATGGTTCACCTTGAAACCTTCGAGGTCCCAGTACTCGTGACGGTCAAGCTTCGCATCAATCGCATCCCAAGTCATGGGCTTTTTCACGACATCATAGTAGTCGGGGACCTCCGTCCTTGACACCGGATGCTTGAAGAGACCGTGGCGATCAAGACTGATGGAATGTTAGGATGTTTCAATGTAAAGATTTGGAGTACTGCGTACGCAAGAACTTTCTCAAACGCAAGCCGGAGTAGTGCCTCGTGAGGAAAGAGTGCAATCTCGAGCACTTTCTGGATGCTTTCAGTCTGTGCAAGCTTCCGGCTCTCCCGTCTGCGAGTTTGTAGTGCCAATTCGCGAACAGACTCCAGATCTCTGCGCAAATGTTTCAAATGCTGCACGAACATCAACTACTGCAGAAGCAATAGAAAGGAAAACTAACCTCTAGTTTCGCAGTCTTTTCTTCTTCCGTCTGTACTTTCCCTGCGTTTGATGCTGTCCATGGTTCGAGATGCAGTCTCTTCAATAGTGGCGCCCCTCGCCTCGCCTCACGCTTCAAGCTCCAGTATTTACAAACCATGTATACAAATTCGGTTTTCTTGCGCACATTTACCTTGGTAATATAATTCAGGATGCGTTCAACAATGATGTGTGGCACAAGCGGTGGGCCGGTCTTGTAGGTTTTGGCATATGCACGTGCAGATTTGGACAGCTTGGAACTGGGGCTGGTCATCAGGCCATCTTGTGCAAGAGCTTTGAGGCGAGCGTCTTGCTGCTCTTTCTGAAAATAAAATAAAATAATGAGTTGTTTCCATGCAAAGGAGACGACATTGCATACAGGAAGGTGCTTCTCACAATAACATGCCAGCGTACCAGGCTCAGAACCCTGGGAGCTCTTCATTGGCATGAGAAACCTTTCCTTGCGAGCGCAGGTTGTGTGGAAGGCCAGGAAGCATGAGTTCTTTGTACACTGGATGCATGCACCCTCGCGAATGCCACATATTGAGCATTTCTGCATGGATTGTCAATGGACAAAAGGAACATGATGCAAAGGAATATACCAATTTCCAGCGTTGCTTCGGAATTTTATCAGATCCAGTGATAGGTTCCATGAATACCTCATTTGCCACCCGCGTCTCGGGTATCCAAATGGCACACAGAAGATGGGCCCAGTCACCGAATACCGTTTGTTTGAACGCTCCCCCTTCGTTTGGGCAAAGTATGCATGACTGAATGTCCGTTAGTGACAGATGCGTGCCCTTTCGACATTCTCCTCACCACTGGATTCTCCGGAGAGACGGTGCACTTGCGACATAACCACTGGCCTTCAGGTATGTACGGGACTCCATAGCAGTCTGTCGGTATATGAGTAAAATTATATGCCCAAAAGTTCGAGGGAAAATACCCTGATGAACAGCGAGGTTGCAACCGTCACAAAATACGATAGCATTGCTGTTTTCTCCCTCGGAATCGTCACAAATGGCGCAAGTCGAATCCTCAGAAGGCATAGCATAATCAGATTTGGGTATACTCTTGGTCTGGATAGTGACAAAATGAGAGGAGCCTATACATGGTGCAGAAGGGCGTACCAAGTCGAAGTATTCTTTCTCCAGGCGATCCATAATAATCTCAAACGTCTCGTACGTAACCACATTCAGTTGATCCTTCTTCCTTTCAACGTTCACTGCGTCAAGCCATTCCTGGTCTGCTCTAACATATTAATAGAGTGAAGGAGAGGGAAAGAGGGTGCCCACCTTGGTCGTCCATGTCATATTCAACCTGAATAGCAAGGTCTTTCTCGAGGGGCTCTATTTTCCGTCAAATAAATACATTGATTACGCGTGGACATGCTCACCAATGTACCGAATGTAATGATCCGGTCTCAGGAATTCGGTGAAGTCGTTGTCTGCAAAGGAGTTAGCTCGAGTGGTTTGACAGGGCGTATACGCTGCACACATCCGTAAGATCTGGCTTGTAGGTCGTGCACTCCAGCAGGTTGGTTGATATCATCATCCTGGACGATAATAAATGACACTTTAGGCAGTGGTACTTGAGCAGTAGGGGATTTGAAGCCGCGGGCCATGGTGTGGCAAACAAGGAAAACAAAGTGAAGAGATTGGCGAGACTTCCGAACTACCGCTCAAAGTTTCCGTACTGGTTTCGAGTCGCTCACTAGGCGAGCTGAGGAGAAACAGCGAGAAACATATCCAAATGCTGATAGCAGCCTTAGCCTACTAAGGGACACTAGCCACCGTAACCGTGACCTGACACATCATGTGACCTCCGCGTAGTGTGACCTACTAGTACTTCAAACTTCAAAGTGGTTGGTGTCTCAAAATCATTAGCGCTGAGCGATCCCATCGATCAGTGCAGCTATCCTGCAATTTTCTGTGTCGCATTGATTGCATTCGACCCGGGAAATTGAAGAGATAGATCTATAACGATCAGCCTTTCGTGCTTCCTACATGTCTCAAACGCTAGTGGATTCGATAAAAAATCATACACAACTTACTGATCTGCAAAATGGTCTCAATAATCCACGCTTTCACCGAAGATGGTCGAACACGTATGATTGAAGGCTTCCGGCTGAAGGATTATCATGTGCACCTGCTATCCCCTGCAAGGTGAACTGGTAGGGACGTCATGTTCGTGACTTCGGAGTCCTAAGATGTTGCACAGGTATGTGTCAATGGAGGCCACAGTGCGGGGGTACGGTGTCTGGAATTGACCAGCAACTAAGCACTATGCGGCTACGCCAAGGGTCTTACGTGGTTTCTCAGTTCCTCGCAGTCTGATTTCCCCCTTCGATCAAGTTCCTCCAAGGACTTCTGCACACGACGATCTCGATCGCAGCTTCGCCTTCTCGTTCAAATTCAGCAGCAGGTCGTTATCGGAGAGCACGCCTAGCAAGACTCATGTGGTTATTTATTTTTCCATTCAAGCTTTCCAACCACGGATGGGCACTAAGTTACTGACGCTGGGCTGCTCAGTACATAACTTTCAAGGTCGGTCGCCCCACCCATGGCGATTAACTCGTGAGACTTCTACTTCGATACATCCATTCATATCTTCTATCACATTCACAACAACCAACTATTAACACCGGTGTTAATGCAGAGCAGACGAAGCACAGCATCATGAAATTCGGAAGTAATTTCAGACGCGGTGCTAATTCAGCTTTGTATTTCACTATATCCCGTTATCTTGCTCAGCATCTTTTCTAACTAATTAGAATTGCCAGGTGAGCCTGGCGGTGCTGTAATCAACGAAGATCATGGACATTCAAGGAAATATTGAAGCTTGGCGGAAGGTGATATGGAGCTTTAACTCATCGGGAACTGACGACACACCCCATGGGGCAATACCCTTCAGCAAAAGTAAGTGCTATTTGCTCCGATGTTCCAGGAAAAATCTGAAAGGACTGATGAGTCGAGTAAGATAAGAACCTGCCTTACACGGCCTCGATCACTGCTTCTCGGAAGCATAGCTGCGGAAATGGACGTTCTGGCTGTGCTCTACAAACTCAGCTTCCATACTTCCGAAGTGGTCTTTCAAGACAGTCTATTAAAACAGTTTAAGCTCTCAAGCACATAACACGGTTATGAAGGTCAGATTGAATGACTGGCCCATCTGCCAACTTTGTAGTAGAAGCTCGCTGCACAATGCACGACAGTTTTACCGTGCTAAGCATTCGAAACATACGTTTTATTTATCAAAGTGGGCCAGACTGCGATCAGGGATACATTATCCAAAATATTCACTTAGCGCCCTTCCTGAGACAGTGAGAGCACAAAAATATGTGATCTGCCACTATTCCGACCATGCCGCAGTTGTGATCTTCTCGAGTTCCCGACAACTTAGCACTGAAATCATGATTCTATTGAGTAGATGTACAAGCTCGCCTAGAAAATATATTGTGAATGCAACACGAGCAAAAATTCGTACAATCTTTTGTGGGTATTCAATATACAGTGTCGGGATATCTATAACTGTTCCTAGTGGTCTGAACGTGCTGACTCTGCTGAGGCCTTTCACCAACCAAGCCAATTTCGCACATGTGATGAAGTCGTTGACATCCTGTCATACAACTTGCTACCCGAACGCATATGGCGTCCTAAAGAAGATGTCCAGCATCTTGCGACATGACACATGTCATCTGCCATTGACCTCCATGGAGGGGGGTATTATGACGCCTTGAGACGATCGTTTGCGCAGAGTGTTTGAGCAAAAGCCTTGAAATCGGCCTTCGATGCACGCCCCGGCTGCATGTCGACCGATTAACCGAATTGATCTTGGCTTAAAGTTCTGTTACCTACCTTGAGGGCATAGATCACAACCTCGTCTTTCGGTTCCTTCCCCTCAACAGCGACCTGCTCCATCAGCACGACTCGGAGAATATTTTCCCCTGCATCATAATGGCACCGCACTGCGGACCGCAATGCTACATTCATCGACACCTGGCCCAGGGGATCCCGCCTGAATACTGATACACCGCACCGTGATCAATACCGACATTTTACAAGGAAGATGTACTTACGCAAGCGTGTGCGTTCGTTCTGCGTCAGGAGTTTGATATGTCCAAAGTTACCATCCGTGAACTCTTTGCGTCCGCGCTTTATAAAGATTTTGACACCTTTGAGCTCGGAGGAGACGGATTCGTCTTCTTCACCGGTTACAGCTAGGGATACCATAGATTAATGAAGTGGCCAGGTCGCCGCAGGCGGTGACGCACGTGAGGATGTTTTTGGTGCTGTGGATGCCTGCGTGCGGTCACCTAGAGCACCGGCTGAAGACGTCTCAGTAACTTCATTTGGAGACGGCGAGAGCGCATTATCATTCGGACACGGCACTGGTGCGTTGTCAATAGAAAAGACTGGGGTACGGGATTCGCCGCATCGCCAGGCAGGTGTGAACGTCGACGTAGATGATGGGAAGGGAGTGTTGGAATACTTGGTGAAAGGAGATTTGGTGTTTGCGAAAGATGAGAATGCAGTGACATTCGACCTAAGAGTGACTGGCTTGGGAGCTGGTGGTGGCGGCGGCGTAACGGGGCGAGGCTCACTGGGCTCATTGGTCCTCAATGATTGAGACTGATTCTCGGGATGCTTAGGCTGTGACTCAGCCTCCTCCGGCTGTGGTTCGGCTGGCTGAACATTTTCGTTAACAATGGTAGCCGGTGGGATATGTGCTTCTGGAGCGGGCTGCAGAAGATTAATTTAAGTCACCTGGTGCGTAATCAGATTGAATCTTAACTTTACCTCGTTAGCGCTCGGAGCGACTTCTTCGACTTGCGCGGTCCCGATTTGAACAGCTGTAGACACTTCTTCTCGAACAGCTGGTTCAGGATGGGGTGCCGCGTTCTGGGCCTCTTGATATGAAGGGGGCGGGATGACAACTTCCCACTCCTAGCAGAAGTTACTCAACAAATGAAAACAATATCATCGTCTTCGATCAAAACTTACTTCCTCCTCGTGGTCGTTGGGAGGTGTTCTGCTCCTTTTGACGGGTCTCTCCTGTTCACCCTCGGATTCGCCATCAGATTCATCGAGCTTACGCTTGAGAGACTTCTCCTCGCTGAGTCCGCGTTATGGATTACTACTACTTGGCTGGGTTGCGTGACTCACGGTTCGACATCGACGTGGCTTGGTTGCGCGTTCAGGGACGAGGCTCTGCGAGCACATGCGTAGCCGAAGGTGGCCGCAAAAGTCGCGATCCCACAGAACGCAAACTGGAATTCGGTAATGGGGAGCATGATTTGGCCGATCTACGAATAACGTGAAAGGGATTAGGGTACGAATATACCCGCAAGGTTGGATAACTGTGGTTATTGCTCAGTATGTATTCAGTCACCAGGACGTGAATATGATAGTGGCTCTGCTATTGAAGAGCTGCAAGATGAAGAGAGCTGGAAGAAAAGTGCAGAATGCCGTTGCATCTGAAGTCGCTTATGAGGGCTACATGCTGCGCCTCGAGGCTTCAGCACGCCTGCCCTAGATGGAAGGTTGATGAGAGACACGTGTTGAACTAGCACTGTTGTAGAAATTCCATCAATACTTACACGGCGCATTCTAATGGTGTTGTCACTGCCTTATGACGCACCAAAGCTGATAAGGGTAGCGGTTCGTTATCGAGGTGGAGGGTAGGTTTTGTGATACTGGACTACCAAGCTCCGGCTGGGCGGCGAGTGCAAAATGCCAGGACGTTTAAACTGGTGTGAATGATGGATCCGGGCGCGTTGTCCAGCGTGTTGCCCCGGCGTTTGATCCAGCAGGCATAATCTATTGTTAAGCCAGCCTGACTCAATGAGTATTCCGTATCTCGAGGTGAATGTCTGTGTTATTCCTCCCACACCAGGTTCGCGGCACCGGTCACTGCAGGCACCACTTCACTGCCAATAGATTTAGGGCCCATATGCCAGCATCTCCCCTGCAGATGGATAATATGACGGATGCCACGATGAATTTCCTGGACCGCGGCGGCAGTCATCGGAAAAGCAGTACTGCCAATACCAGAAGCCAGCTGCACTGACTCGTCCCACCTTATATCCATGTTAGGTTTCTACTGAGGACACCTTGAGCTACTATGAGTAGCACATAAACCACGGGTCACTAGCAGCATATGAATGGCAGTGATGAGTAGTAGTAGATAGCCTGCACTGTGGCAGTATACTAGATGCGTGTGACCCTCCAGGGAGGGGTCAAAGTTCACATTTATTGGACACGTCGACTTTCGGTTAACGCCAAGGTTTCGCATTTCCGCTACTTGGAGGGTTGCACAAGTTGCAGCTCATATTTCGGTCTCTTCATTCAACGTTGCTAAAAGACTATTCACCACAGTCGGCAATAATTACTAGCGGCCATGCCGGCTGCCTACCCACTCCCTTCTGATTTGTCTCCTGCAACCGTTACCAATACCGCGTCCCTCCTCCGTATCATTGCACTTGCCCTCATATCAGGCGCTGCTATTGCCTCTCGTCTATTTGCTGTTATCAATTTTGAGAGTATTATTCATGAATTGTACGTGAAACTGTATATGAACATGTGGTGACTGACACAATGAATTCTTAACAGCGACCCATGGTTTAACTAGTACGTAGATTTCGTGTGTCTATTCGCGTGCTCAGCCCCTCCTTTACAGTCGAGCAACGAAGGTTCTCGCCTCGCAAGGTTTCTATGTGAGCACCTACATTCAGGCTCTTCAACTAGCACTTCACAAGTCACGTTTCTCAGGAATTTTGGAACTGGTTTGACCCAACGGCATGGTACCCCCTTGGACGTGTAGTCGGTGGAACCATCTACCCCGGTCCTTATGGCAACCAGCGGTGTAATATACAACTTACTCCATGCACTCAATCTCCCGGTCGATATCCGCAACATTTGCGTCCTCCTAGCTCCAGGATTTAGCGCCTTAACCGCTTGGGCCACGTACATGTGCGCGCGCTCTGCACTCCATTATGCCAGTTAATATTTTATCACTTGC
The DNA here is from genome assembly GCF_016647625.1 of Suillus subalutaceus. NCBI lineage: Eukaryota > Fungi > Basidiomycota > Agaricomycetes > Boletales > Suillaceae > Suillus > Suillus subalutaceus. The sequence goes on from NW_024540290.1 coordinate 113,060, forward strand.
CAGGTTTACGAAAGAATTGAAAGACTGAAAGTGCTGGTCTTCTTGCAGCCGCGTTCATCGGCATCGTGCCCGGTTACATCTCGCGTTCTGTCGCCGGCTCGTACGATCAATGAGGCTATTGCCATATTCTTGCTCATGTTTACCTTTTTCGCATGGATCAAGGCACTCAAGCAGGGAAGCGCATTTTGGGGCACTATTGCTGCTGTATTTTACTTCTACATGGTCGCTGCATGGGGTATGTCGTCATATAAGTGATTTGTTTCATGTTTAGATTCTGATAATAGTGCACTAGGCGGGTATGCATTCATCACAAATATGATTCCTATGCATGCCCTCGTCTTGTTGTTGATGGGTCGTTTCACGGGCCGGCTTTACGTTGCGTATTCGTCCTGGTACGCGATCGGCACTTTGTCCAGTATGCAGGTCCCCTTCGTTGGCTTCCAGCCTGTTCGCACTAGCGAACACATGGCCGCGCTCGGTACATTCTTTAGTCCCGTTTCTTGCATTATATTAATACCTTTACAGGTGTGTTCGGCCTATTGCAGATCGTTGCTTTCGCGCAACTCGTCCGCGCACACGTTTCTTCAAAGCAGTTCCAGGAGTTACTGTTCGGTGCGGTCATCTCTGTTGGCCTGATCGGCTTCTTTGGGTTTGTTGGCCTTACTTATAAGGGCTGGATTGCCCCTTGGACTGGGCGATTCTACTCCCTGTGGGACACCGGCTACGCCAAGAAGTATGTGAAGATACCTGCGCATAACCCTCCATTACTGACTAGACGCTCAGGTACATCCCCATCATCGCTTCGGTATCCGAGCACCAGCCTACCGCGTGGCCCTCGTTCTTCATGGACTTGCACTTCCTGATTTTCCTTTTCCCTGTGGGCGTCGTGATGTGTTTCCGTACGTTGAGGGACGAGCACGTCTTCGTGATCATCTACGCAGTCGTTGCCAGCTACTTCGCAGGCGTGATGGTGCGTCTGATGCTTACCCTCACCCCGGTCGTCTGTGTGTCTGCCGCTGTAGCGCTCTCGACTCTCATGGATACGTACCTGGACCCTAGCGAACCGAATGTTGAAGACGAACAAGAATGGGTCCTCAACTCCTCACTCCACTGGAACAACACCTACCACGACGCCCGCCACCAGCAAGAAGACGAAAAAGAACAAGGAGAAGGAAAAGGAAGTGTCCTGCATCTACTGGCAGTGTCTTAGGCGATCTTGTCTCCAACGTTACCTCCTCTGCTGTAGCTGCCAAATCTGCCACTACTGCCGAAAAGGGCGTCTTTGGTATGGACACGCGCCTAATCGTTCTCCTGAACTCGCTCGGATTGCTTCTCTTCTTCGTTGTGCACTGCACATGGGTGACTTCGAACGCATATTCCTCGCCATCCGTCGTGCTGAGTTCGACTTCTCCCCGATGGAAGCAAGAACATCATTGATGATTTCAGAGAGGCATACCACTGGCTGAGGCAAAACACGGCAGAGGATGCAGTTGTCATGAGTTGGTGGGATTATGGCTACCAGATCGCAGGAATGGCGGATCGCCCGACGTTGGTGGACAACAACACCTGGAACAACAGTGAGTTGCTCCCAGTGACGTAACAACCTTAATTGATGCTGAGTCGTGCAACAGCACACATTGCGACAGTGGGCAAAGCCATGTCGTCACCAGAGGACATTGCATACCCCATCCTGCGTAAACACGATGTCAGCTATGTGCTTATCATTTTTGGTGGGTTGATCGGATACAGTGGCGACGACATCAACAAGTTCCTCTGGATGGTACGCATCGCGCAGGGTGTCTGGCCCGATGAGATCCAAGAGCCAAATTACTTCAACCGTGGAGAGTACCGCGTAGACAGCGAGGCAGCTCCGGCGATGCGCGACAGTCTGATGTACAAGATGAGTTACTATCGCTTTGCGGAGCTGTTTGGTGGTCAGCAGCCCGTGGATCGTGTGCGGGGACAGCATATGCCTATCCAGGGCCCAACTTTGGATTACCTCGAGGAGGCATATACATCAGAAAACTGGATTGTGCGTCTCGATGTGATTGGCTTGCGGTATTTGGCTGACTGTACTCTAGGTCCGCATTTATGAAGTGAAGAAGGATGATGTGCTCGGACGTGACTTGAAAATCGCGAATGCGTTCGATCAGGGGAAGAAACGCAAGCGGACAAAACCTGTGTCGAGAAGGAAGGCTATCAGTGCTTGAGCGAGGGAGTGGGGCGAATGCGATACAGAAAAGCCTTGATCGAGGCCTCGGAACGATGGGTCGACCTGACATAGAGATCGTATTTCCTTGTAGTATTGTAGACCTTGTCTGGAGCTGCAACCTTCGTTCGCCCTCTTCTTCGTCTCGTCGTAGTACACATATTGTCTCGGTCCGACAAGCAGTACCTAGTGATAATACATCAACTTATGCAAAGAATGGGATTATGTATGTAAATCATGTGCGATTATTGAACTGCTCGCTTCCTTTCAACGCCGTTGGTGGGTTTATCAAAGTGTCTGTTCCTCGCCGTTTTCCGCCTGGAAGGTGACATTTACGTCCTCTCGATCTTGACCGTGCATGACACACTCTGCTCGGGCTCCTCCTTCGTCGAGGTGTTGGATATCCGAGGGTTGACATTGATCCACTAGGCTATTCCAAATCCGTGATGACTCGATCCTCGTCCGTGTCATTCAACTCTGGTCACTTGTCGGAGAGTATAGAAGTGCTTCCTCATTGCATCGAACATCTTCTTACTGTCCCTCACAGCGGCTGGGCTGCCGATCATCGAGGTATGTTAGGAGTCTGGACTGCGACAGATCGTTGGTACTTTTGAGCAACTTTATTAACCCAGATGACATTATTGTTCGCGGCCGTCATCTCTGCGGCTGGCCTGATTTCCCGCAGAAGCCTTGGACGATTGCTGACCAGATGCTGGTACGTACGCAGGCACATTCTCATCAACATTAATACCTCGAGCACCAGCCATTGTTGCCCACCCCTCATCTTCCTAGACCTGCCGGCACTTTTTTTGATTTTCCTCTTCCTGGTGGGCGTGGGCTCTCGTCACTCATTTATACGTATCTGGATCTACCGAGCTGAATATTCAAGACAAGATCTAGAGTGAGTTAGAGATTGGGTCAATGAGCCTCCACTGGGCACCTCGGGCCGGCAGCTTCAAGACTCGAGCTCGAGAGCCGCTACCTTTGTTCACTCACTGCGGCTTCCTCGATTTGTACATACATAGACATACATACATATATATCATTGCATATATTATCCAAGCAGCCAGTGCCAGTTTGATGGGATTGAGGAGTTGTGTACGATGTGTAGTAGGTGACAAAATTCCGAACGCCACGTCAGCGTCAAAGTTTGTCTTGTTGCCGACGCAGCGCGTTATGGCATATCAATTAGCAACGACATCCACACTCTACTTCGACTCGATACACCTTCTGGCGGGCTCGTCTGCTCGTTTACTTGCTAGTATCGGCCTGTTTCGCAATGTTTCTATTTCCTTTAGCCGCGCTTCTGGTGTTATTGCCCACAATAGGTGTCTGCAGCCATATTTCCTCCTGATACCAAGGTTAAGATGCTGGACCCAAAAGGTTTTCGCAGGGCTATGAGGAGTAATGTAGGCGGCCTTGACTCTGCCCTTACATTAAAACTGAATATCCTCATTCAACCAGAGGACGAGCGTGGTTGCGTTTGTCGCCCCGTGGTGCGGGGTGGGTTCCAGAATTATGGTTTCGTTTTCAAATCCAACTGACGAACAAGCACATCAGCACTGTCAACGAATGGCTCCCGAGTACAGCAAGGCCGCCGAGAATTTGAGTCCACTCATCCCGTTTTATGCAGTAGACTGCGATGCCGAGTTGAACAAGCGGTTGTGCGGAGAACAGGTGCACATTCCATTACACTTGGACGCAGTCGTTTCTGACACTCGTTCAGGGTGTTCAAGGGTTCCCAACAGTCAAAGTCTTCCCTCGTGGTAGCCTGGCCCAGCCTGAGCCGTACGACTCCAACGAACGTACTCTGGCAAGTTCATCCGCTGGGCCTCGCGCTCCGTGCCCAATAACGTAAAATCTCTCCCGACATATCCACGACATCCCAGCGTGGTTAGATAAGGTTCGGCTCTTAGCTTGGTATCCAGCCTCTTGGCCTCATGTGACCCGCGCATGCCCCACAGACGAGCGATCTCCCACGTGTCATTCTCTTGAATAAGGACAAGAAGTTTCCGCTGCTCTGGCAGGTCTTTGCCAATAATTACTGGAAGAAGATGGCGTTTGGCCATCATACAGACCCAGATGGCGCATTTGCGACATCCTTGGGGTTCCCAGCGACTGTCGAGGGAAAGGCGTCAAAGGTCATTGTGTATCCACCAGGATCCAGCGTGCCGGTTTTGTATGAAGGTGCGTGCTTTGCGCATACGGCTTTGATTACTTGACAAATATGACTACTCAGGGACGACCAAGTATGAGCCGTTGACCAAATTCTTTAGGTCCATATTGGATGGGTCAGCAGACTTCCTTCAAACATCACCAGAGCAATCTGTCAGGGATGAACTGTAATTTACTTGGATTAACTTAAAGTAATTGACATCTTCTTCTCCAACGTGTTTGGTGTCACCCTCAGATGTGTCACCAATCTCACACGGTGTTCAGCAGTGGCCGACATTATCGCTATTCTGGCCAGTTTCTTAATGGGAGGGGAAGCCACGCGCGTGCTCACGGACAAAAAAATTTTGATTATGATTCGTGTTCTATGTTCTGCATAACCCCCAGTTTCCCGCAGATATGGGTGAGCGCTCGTCTCACATTCTATTGAAGTTTGCATTCGAAGTATGTATCCCAACACGCGTTCTTTATCAGTCTTTCGCCCCCTTGTGAAGTCTCTCAGGTCAATTCGTTAAACCGTCTTCCTGGCGTATCTGTTCAGCCAACACCCTTCGCTTTGCTTCTTCGGCGTTCCTCTTGATTCCTTTCTGTATCTCTCGGTCCCAGTTTGTCCCGAGCCATACCATACCATATTCAGATAGGCCTACTGTGAAGAGGCCGATGACTTGACCTGAATGAGGATGAGCAGTAGTCTCACAAGAGGTACAGGAATGCGCACCGATCCAGAGTCCCTGCAGGCCAATACCAGTCTTGAATGCGAGGGTGATTCCGATCGGTAATGCAAGAATGTAGTATGCAACAAGGTTGAACATGGCGCCAAGGTGTTGTCGGCCTGAAAGCGCTGATAGGTGAGTTTCCCATTTCACACCAAATGCTTGCTCACCTTGACCGCGAAGGACGCCACCACAGGAATTTGCAAGACCGTCGGCGATCTCAAGGTATTCTCTAATTTGTAGATATCGCGCATGAAATGTACTCACTTGAAATGAAGCGACCAGAGGCATTACTTTGCTGACGAGCCGGACGACGTCCTCGTCATCGCTGAAGATATAGCCAAATTTCTATCTGTCGTTTGGTACAAAGGCACAGTAGCGAGACGATCACTGACGTACATTTCTGGCTGCTAACATGATGATCATCACTATGAAGCCAACAATGACGCTAATAAAGGCAATAGCGTGGGCTGCGTTCCTTGCCCCGATGGCCGTTCGTGCCCCGATCAGATTTCCGATGCGATTGGAGGCGACGACCCCTGGTGAGATGTCAGACGCATGAATTATTTATCGCACTGGACACTAACCGAACCCAAAAGGTAGCGTGCTTATGACTATGGATGTGGTTAATACATTATGAGGTGTATAAGGGAAATCGATACTTTGGTCGGTGGTCATGATGACAGACTGCGCCGCCAGTGGAAGCTCTCCGAGCCGGCCGGCTGCGAGAGCTACTATTTCGAATGCAGCCCTGTTCACAGTAAGTGGAACGCCCGAGTTGGGGGCAGTAACGGCTCACCATTCTGTGCCTACCATTAAGATACCCGGGAGTGCCAACTTCAGGAACCCGATGCAACTCTCGATGTTGAAGACAGCCTTGGGTTGAAAGCCACCCCACGTAGCGTTTTGTTTGTGCACTGGAAGACATCGATGTCATTGCAATCAAGAGGAAAAATGCACACCAGTATGTGATGGAAAGCGCAACAGGGCAGCCGAGCATGCCCAATGAAGTATAATGGACCAGGAAAATGTTTAGGGCGATATTGATTGGCGATATCATGATCAGTACCCAAGTAGCGGCCTTCATAATTCCTGCATATCTTGTTAGTCAACAGACGAATGCTCGGCATGCGACTGACCTTGGCATTGCAGGTATTTCTTGAGGGACTCGAAAGCAATATACCCAGGTGCGCCGAACAACAAGATCCGCAAAATATCTTGCACATCCTTGCAAAGACGAGGGGGTTCTTTGATAGCCAAAAGGACAGGCTCCATGAATGCCCAGAGCACACCGACGGGAATCAGAAGAATCCAAAGTAACACTACGCAACGCTGGAAATGCACAGACAGATCGGTAGAACGACTTCCTCCCGTAAATGCCTGAGAGCCTAAGGTATCGAGAGCCGATCCCCCTCCCAGTGCAATGCACCAGCCTACAGGACGTGGGATCATCCTTGCAAAAGATAATCGACGGGACTACTCGCCAGTAACGTAGGCCAGCATCATCGAAAATGCCGCCGCAGAAAGTTCTTCTGGGCCCAGACGGCCTGTGATCACGATCGACACTGTCTGGATAGAATTCTGTAAAATATAGGACAAAATGACTGATTGACATCGGTTGTTAGTACATGCTTCTTGGGGTTGACGAAGCATATCCTACCAGGGATTGAATCGATGACAAGGGAGGCGACAAGGCGGGGTCCGATTGTTCGGTTCTCTCCTGCCACTTCGGGAAAGTTCTGAAGGGAATGGACATTCAGTTGCTGCTGTGTGCGCTGAGCGTTGGGGAGAAGGGGTGCAGTTTCATCCATGGATCTAGTACGTGACATGATACGAAACTTGGTGAATAGCCGCTACCAATTCAGTGTTTATAGCGGATTCCGAGGTAACGGACTATATAACGGAACCTCGGATTGTCCCATGCCAATTCCCTTTCGAAATCCTCTGGGACAACATGTATCCTTCTCAAAATGAGGCTTGCATCGTGTTTGATCCTATCTCTGGAGTATTTTTGTGAGCCGATTTTTCCGGTGCATTTCCATTTCACTTTCCCTGATAAGATTCATCTGGCAGATTGGGTCTTGCGTTTTCTGCCTCATGGCGGAAAGCATCTTGCACCTGTGATGTTATCAAGACAGAACCACCATTTTTTGCGGTACTCGTGGCGTGATAGCGGGTCATGAGATACGATTTTTTTCCCGCAAGAAAAGCTTTTTAGATGGCCTAACGCTCATTGAAACTCATCAGCATCTACCCTCTATAATTTTCCCCCGAGATGAAATTGCAAACTGTCACTCTGTTCGCTTTGGTGTTCGCTGCCGTTGGCCTCGCACACGACCATCACCACGAAGACCAAATTCCTCTGAATTATGTCAAATATCCCTACCAGGCTGTGTATCCAGGCGACGATGAAGGTATACGATAAAATACCCCCCTTTTAACTGCCGCTCACCAACAATGCAGTGACTGCGGACTCCATTTTTTCTGGAATTACCACATTTGCGAAGCTACCATGGGTTCAATGTCTTGGCAAGGACCGAGATACTACTTTTGACATCGCATTTATCGGTGCCCCTTTTGTACGTCATCACATCTCTGTTTATTCAAAAGGTTTATTCGAGTGTTCTACACAGGATACAGGGACATCCTACCGTCCTGGTGCCCGGTTCGGGCCTGCCGGTATTCGCGCCGGATCCCGTCGGTTGACCTTATACGGGGGATATAACGTTCCCCTCGAGGTTAACCCATTCCTTTCTGGACTCAAAATTGTAGATTGCGGTGACATCCCAGTCACGCCCTACGACAACAAGTACGCCATCCGGCAAATTGAAGGCGGGCACAAGGAGCTCCTTCACCGACCTGCTTTTTCCCCACTTGGCAAGGACGCTCTCACCGGCAAGCCCCTCGTTCCAATTTCGGTCGACGGAAAGAATCATCCACGTATAGTCACACTTGGTGGTGACCACACAATTGTTCTGCCTCTGCTTAGGTCCGTTTCGTTTTTAGTGGGTGATTTGCAATTAGTGCTCAATGTTTACTGCACCCTGGCAGGTCCATTCACTCTGCATATGGCCCAATTTCTGTCATCCACTTTGACTCCCACTTAGATACCTGGAAACCCTCTGTGTTTGGAGGCGCCCCTTCCGATCAGGCCGCTATTAACCACGGCACATATTTTTACTGGGCTAGTCAGGAGGGTCTGATTAGGAATGGAAGCTCTATTGCAAGTATCTCATTTCCTTACCTTCCAACACCCATTTCTGTCACCGAATTCTTTGATCCTAGTTTATCATTGAATATCTAGCATGGCGCTATCCGGACTACGCTATCAGGACCAGCCGATTATGCTAATGACGACGATTCTGGCTTCCAACGAATCGAAGCCCGTGAAATCGACACCATAGGTGAAACAAGGCCGACCATTTATCATTGTTCATTATCTGAACATCTCACAGGCACCGACGGAATTATCGAAAAGATTCGGAAGACCGTCGGCGATCGACCCGTTTATCTGTCCATTGATGTGTGTTGGCATTTCATCTCGCTGATGAGCGGTCAATCAACTTATTACAGATTGATTCAATCGATCCCGCATTCGCTCCTGCGACGGGCACCCCGGAAACTGGCGGTGAGTTCGTACATAATTGGTTAGATGAAGGTGATGAGCTCAGCTACCGGAAGGCTGGTCCACACGCGAGTTACGCACCATCCTCAGAGGCCTAGATGGTCTCCACATTGTCTCGGCCGATATTGTTGAAGTTGCTCCTGCATATGACACCAATGCAGAGCTTACGACCATGGCCGCAGCCGACGTACGTCATGTATATCAAATTCTGAACCGTTTTTAACCCTGGCTTCACAGGTACTTTTCGAGGTCATCAGTGTAATGGCCAAAACCCCCTTGGGTAAAGTCGCGAATTGAGAAGACTGATTTTACCTATCAAGTTAGTCAGAGCACCAAAATAAATTTCTTGGTACTCATTTCCTGCTTCATTTGAGATTCCATCTATGCACTGTTTGGTTAGTCCTGTATCAAATGCCGTTGGTTCTAGAGTAATCACTATTTGCGTTCGCACTGTACGACATCGTTGGATGGGGATTTCAGATATCCAATCACAGCCTTCATGTAAAATATCAAGCACATGGTACTCGCGGCAATTGTAAATATCGTGGTTTTCGAAGGATCAGCGGCTCGCTAGCCCAAAAAGGAAGGTCATAAAGATCAGCGTGGTCGACTTTGACATTTAGTTAGTCTCCCATCATGATAGGCAGACCCTGATAGAAGGAAGACAGTCGTTCCTCTTGGAAGACACAATCAGTATACACAACAATACGGCTGGTCTCGTTATAATATTCTACAAGAATCCGACGTTCGGTATATTACTAGTATGTGGCCACGTTCTTTTACGTCGTATGCTAACGTACTCGATCTGTAATAGAATCTTAGCATCACTGATGGCATGACACTCCAGCTTCAGGGCACCCCTCACCGTTATTTCGCCATGCTTTCATATGTTTCATGTGTCATGATGGATGCGAAGTCGGTCCACACGTGTTGCATTACATACTGACCGCGGGCATGAAAACGTCATTATCGCTTTTGTGTACTTACTACTTAGGGGCCTGCCGGGCCCGAGATACGTGACTCGGACATGATTCAAGAAAAAATGGAGGGTGAAATTTGTATTGTACACATGCCGCACGTGTAATATTACCTCAGTCTTGAAAAGAAGGGTAACAGCTCTGAATATTGGTAACTAGTACTTGTGCATGTGTAAATCGGATAACAAGTCAGAGCGCATTGGTGGCCCGTTCACCGGACGCGGGTAAGTAACCCTATATTCTTGATTTGAGACAGGATAGATGTACTATACGTCTTTATCGAATTCGAATAGGATGTGTAGATTAGACATGGACAGGAAGTACTGGATTGTTTCTCTATTTCAATTGAGTAGTCTTCTACAGGTGCAGAGCATAATATTTGATTGTACCTACGTTACTAGTATCTACAGATGTGCTTTGACAACAATGGACCAAATATCACCTTTCAAAGCTCTTTCCCCTCTAAAGACGACGTGGAATCATCAATATTCTTGATCGGGCCATGGAACCACTTATGCGCTGAAACGACCCAAGAGATAGACGCAAAGACGAACACGCCCATGATAATCACAACAGCGTAGTCTGTACCATCTCGTCAGCGACCGAATCAAGACCATCAGAATCGGTCGATATACGTACTCATCCCCACCGGGGTGGCTGTTTGTGTTGAGGGAAAGAACAATAATACAACAATGAATGATACCCATGCAACCGCTATGATCCCAATAGGCATATACCACCTTCCCAGGCTGAATGTGCCAGGGACTAGCTTATCACGGCCCGATGTGATACGAAGGAAGATAGGTGTTGCATAAGACACGTACAAGCCGATGACAGAGGCCCTGGAAGGTGGATAACTCCTGAGGATATGGACTTTACGAAGCGAAGTCCAACGTACCCCGCAAGGGATGAAAGTGCAGCAGCAGAGAAGCCTAACAAGCCACAGACAGCAGCACCAGCCATTACCAACCAAACAGCATTTACAGGAGTTTGCGTGTGCCGATTGATCCGCTTCCACCAACGAGAGCCGGGAAGAGCGTTATCTCTCGCAAAAGCGAAGATGACGCGAGATGCATCGACTCCTTGTGCAGCTCCCGTCACGAACTAATCAATCGATTATTCATGCGAAAAACAGATAATGATAATTCTTCACCGTACCTGGACAACAATGATAAAACTCCATATTGCTAGCATCCCTCTTTTTCCAAGTACATCCAAAAATAGCTGACCCATGGGAAGTGGTAAGGCACTAGTCAACAAGTCGGTCACTGAAGCCGTTGCAAAGGAGCACGCGATGAAGAGAAGCCAGCCTAGTACTTGTGTCCCGAATACACCCACGAGGATTGCAATGGGTGCTGTACGCTGAGCACCGGCTACCTCTTCAGAGATGTGCGCAGCGGAGTCATCTGGAGTTCTATGAAGTCAATACTACATCTGCAGACAACATTTGCCTACTCACAGCCCGTGAGCGTCCACATTGGAGATGTGAAAGCAAGAAGGAAAGCCCATCCATCTGTACACGCGGTCGGTCCATGCCCTCAGATTACGGACCAGTACTCACTGTTGCTCCATCCTGTGTTGTTCTCGAACATAGTGAAGGCATCTTTGGTGGATACTTTGTTGTCACCAGAACAGACGAGTAGAGCAACGATGGCGGCTATAGTGGTACCAACTGTTGGAAGAAATTGGGATCCGGAAGTCCATCTACACCTCGTAAACTAGTACTTGCCGTTGACAATGACGTAAAACAGATTCAAGCGGGCCAATACGTTCGTAGCAGCAGAACACACCAGGCCATGGGTAAATAGAATGGTAAGTAAGATGCCGTATGTGGCACCAGAGCTCACTATCGTTGCTCCATCAGAGCTCACCGCAATCGCAGTAGCGATCATCTGCGCACTACACAAAGTAAGTCACAGGAAGTGTAGTGCTGCTTAACAAACCATGTAAAATCAATGGAACACACAAGAGTAACTTGGCCCGTGATATTGGCCCATCCTGGAAACTCCATAATGAGATGAGAGTTTATTTTATAAAATGTTGTCCCAACCTGTGATCCAGCTCGCTAATGCGGAGTATTTCGGAGGTGCGAGTTTAGCGGAAAAGTAATAGAGGCCAGCAGAAGTCCTAGGAGAAAACACGCATATGAGACCCCAAGCCACGGTAATGTAGAAGGCGACAAATATATTTACGGCATTGATGATACCAGCTCCGCCATTGAAGATGCCACCGTCATCACAAAGAAACAGGGGATCAGCCATCCCCAGACCATTCCAACGTGACCACCTACAGATCTCCGAGTCAGCGTCACTTGCGACTGCTGTTGGAGAGTAGGCACACACCTGAGACCAATGGAAATGAGAATGTCGATGTTACAGAAGCCACCACACCCATGATTGAGAAGGCAAAAGCAATTGTCTCGATCATCTGGACAGAATCATTTTGGCTTCCATACGGGCGGTTGATAAGGAGGGACTGACCGAGAACTCGCGCTTGAACTCGGCTTTGTACCCAAGTTCAGCGAGTAGTGTATCGTCTGCATTGCGTTGTGGAGTGGGGTAGCCCTCGATGCTGGTAGTGTGGACGCTAACTTCTGCCTGCTTCTCGCTGATCAACATTTTGTCAATGAATTTCGGACACGCCGATGACAAAAGGGCACTGGGTTCTTACTCTTCTTTTACGGCAAATATATCAGTCGAGTTGGAGATAAGGGGTCCATGTGGGCGCTTGATATCAGTTACTGGGTCATGTCAACTGTTAAGCCTCCCGCCGGAAGGTCGGTAAAAATATCACTTATCTCTTGACAGTCACGGTGACGTGGTTGTCATGTATGACAATGTGGAGTTCGGATAACGGGAGACGCACAATTGGCAATGAAGCCATAAATGATCGTAACGGCCGCGGTGCATGCGCCCCAACTCCCTGACACGTGTTAATTCTTGCTTTGCCTCATGCGCTGAAGCTCAAGTTGTGAGAGGGTGGAGGAGACAACATTTTCCCCTGCCATTATTTGACCCCAATATCTGGTGGGGAGGGAGGAGATGGATAGGTGGAGGAAGGAGGAGGAGCAAGTGTATCATATATATCATATTGTACCCAATTGCTCGGGCACCGAATTCAACGAGCTAGCTCACGCATCAACTTATATGCATCTCAAACGCGAACCCCGTAGGCTACGTACCGTACTATCATACATAATGATATCCCCAACACAGCCCATATATAGGGCACCGCGTCTTAACAGTTTCCTTTTTGTGTTCGACAGAGCCCCCCTCCCAATGTCGGGGATTCCTGCAGCACAAGCTCGTGTTCGAAAGGTCGATACGTTGAAATGTCTGGAAGTTAATAATAGATAGAAACTCTGAGAGCTACTAAATGTGGATATGTTTTACACTGCCACCACTACAACCAATCATCCAACTCGACGTTCAACGTTAACGTTCAGCATTCAATATTCAATATTCAACTGCAACTGTAACAGTAAGCATCGCCACTGCATTACAGTGTACATATTTTAATTCCCTCAGAATTCACGAACAAATTTATAGGTTCAGTAACCAGCTGTTGAACGTCTGCAAATTGTGCAATTGCAGCAAATTCTCGAGTTCAACTAGGAGTCGTGTTCTAGAGTAAATCCATCACCGTCTACTATGCTTATCTTAAATCGTCTGTGAGTGAGCATTCGCTGCCGCCTCCTGTTGCCGGTCCTTGGCAAGGGTCATGGGACCGTTCCCTTGTATATATATTGTTGCGTTGACATTCTCACCATGACTCAGACTTCAGGATTGCCCATCAACACTGTCTGAATCTTCTTGCGAGCCACGAGCACCTAATGCCTAGAAAAGTTCTCATTGGATTTGGCGTAGATGTTGATGCTGTGGCTGGTTGGTATGTCGTTTTCCGTTTGATCATGAAATGAATCAGCGCCGAGGATTATTATGCAGGCTTGGGTCCTATGGAGGAGAAGATTCTCCGTTGGATATTTCCCGAGTATGGTCACGGTAACTTTATATGATTGAGAGCTCAAGCCAGGCAGGGAATGTATGCGGGAGAAGTTGGAGTGCCTCGCCTTCTGAAGCTGTTTGATAAGTATAAGATCACAACAACCTGGTTCATCCCTGGTCGGTCCTAAGTTCAATATTCTCAAGACACGTGTAATTGATTACTCGCATGTATAGGACATAGCTTGGAGACATTTCCGAAGCAAATGGAAGCAGTTCGAGATGCCGGTCATGAAATGTAAGCTTCCCTGGATGAGGTCGTTATCTTTCTCATGTCATGCACAGAGGTCTCCATGGATACTCCCATGAGGCAAGTGGCGATGATATCGATATTAAACACGGAACTGAATGTTTCCAAAGAACCCTGTCTCTATGACCCTGGAACAACAGCGAGACATTTTGGACTACACCTACAAGCTTCTTACCGATTTCAATCATGGTGTCCCTCCAAAGGGCAGCGTCGCCCCTTGGTGGGAAACCAGCAAGGAGGGGACGACACTGTTGTTAGAAAAGGGCATCGAATATGGTCATAACATATTGCCACTCGTTTCAAGCAAGGTACTGACATCATTTCAACAGATCACTCCAACATGTCCCACGAGTAAGGCGGTATACCATTCCAGCCAGTGATCACTCATAGTAATGGTCGCATTCTTCAGTTCGCAGATGTATTATCTTCGTGATGAAGATACGTGGACAAAGATTGATTACCAGGCGCAAGCTCACACGTGGATGAAGCCGCTGCAAAGGGGCAAGGAAACGGGACTGGTCGAGATTCCTGCTAACTGGTCCGTCGATTGTATCATTGGTGTCTTCCATTTCATGCATCTTACACATTTGGAAAGGTACCTTGATGATCTTCCCCCAATGATGTTAGATGCTGCGACTTGTGTGCGAGTTTGACATACTGACATTAATCTAGGTTCATTAAGTCAAGCTCAAACTCGCATGGTTGGGTGTGTCATCATGTTTGAAGTACTTTTGAGATTTATCATTCACGTATCCAACAGGTTAATACTCGAGATGTCGAGCAGCTTTGGAAAGATACTTTCACTTACCTGTATAGGTAATGATGCCAGTTATGTTGCAATCTACTGTCTGATCACACCACTCAGAGAAGAGGAAGATTTCGTGTTCCCTCTCACGATCCACCCAGATGTCAGCGGGTCAGTCTCCCTCCTTTGATACTTGAGCGTCTCTGAGTTTTTTGGTGCAGTCGTCCACACGTGCTTCTTATGCTGGTATGTTCCATCCATCACGCTCCTTACTCTCTAAATAACTAGCGATACATAGGAGCGTTTCATTGAATGGGTCAATACCCACGATAACGTACACTGGGTAACCTTACACGGGATGGCTCAAGATTTTAGAGCCAGAAAAGGACCAGCACCAGGTGCCGTAATGCCTAAAGGCTTCCCACAGTGAAATATTGCACATAGTGTTGTCGAAGACTTCTTCACGTGGATGAATATTGAATGACATGTATCAGCGTTCTATCAAGTTGGTTTGATAACCTACACGTGTAGAAAGCCCCAGGAGATATTAAATCATGGATCGTGCCAAGAGCGAGCCGCAATAGGCCGCAATACAACCCATAGTCATGGGGTCACATAACAGAAGATCCCTCCTGCGATCCTGGTCTTTCTAAAGATATATAAAGAGCCTTTTCTGGTCACCTTTTCACCAGAAGTACTAATCTAGCAAGATGCCCCGCGAGATCCTCATAGGATTTGGTGTTGATGTAGATGCTGTGGCTGGATGGTAAGTGTTATTCCTTGTGAGCTCCGAAATGACTGTTCTATGCGACCACTTTAGGATAGGCTCGTACGGTGGTGAGGACTCGCCCTTGGACATATCTCGCGTATGATCAAATTACTTTCGACCTGTAAGACATTTTTTCCATGATCTTTTAGGGCATGTATGCGGGTGAAGTTGGCGTTTGGCGAGTATTGAAGTTACTTGATAAATACAACATCAAAGCTACTTGGTTTATCCCAGGTGAGTTCGAGTTTTCTTACAGTTACTAGGGCTTTGTACACACCATAATGTGCAGGTCATAGCTTGGAAACGTTCCCGAACGAGATGGCAGCTGTTAGGGACGCAGGTCATGAAATGTTGGTCCTGTGTCTATGTCGCGATGACCATTAACTAATAGCTATCTAGCGGACTCCACGGTTATTCGCATGAGGTGCTTTCGCATACTTAACCCAACTGGACTGAGATGGCTCAACCAATTTTACACAGAATCCAGATTCATTGACGCCAGAGCAACAACGTGACATTCTTGATTACACATATAAATTGCTCACGGACTTCACCATGGAGTGCCTCCAAAGGGCAATGTGGCACCGTGGTGGCAAACAAGCAAGGAAGGCGTTGCCCTCCTTCTAGAGAAAGGAATCGAGTACGGTATGCCTACAGGTCGTGTCATGATACTGGGTCGTTCTTATACTTCTATGTAGATCATTCGAACATGTCTCGCGAGTAAGGATCTGTGATATGTATACCCCGCTTGGATATTGACTACCGTCTTTACAGCTCTCAGGCACACTACCTTCGTGACCAAGATACGTGGACCAAAATCGACTACAAGGCGAAGGCGCATACGTGGATGAAGCCTCTTCAGAGGGGAAAAGAAACAGGTCTCGTTGAAATACCTGCTAGCTGGTAACACTGCCCACTTCCGGAGTGATCAATCATAACTCAATTTTCCATCAAAGGTACCAAGAAGACATGACACCGATGATGTGCGTTTTATACTTCATAGAAAAGCGTGCTTCATTAACGCAAAACCCAGGTTCATGAAGGCTAGCAGTAATTCTCATGGATGGGCAAGCAAAACATGGCACAATTGTTGAGACTGTTTACTGACTTGACCACGTTCAGGTCACCCCTCAAGCCATCGAGCAGCTTTGGAAAGATACCTTCACGTATCTTTACAGGGAAGAACAAGATTTCATTTTCCCGTTATCTATCCATCCGGATGTCAGCGGGTAAGCCTCATACATTGCTTTCGCATTTGAAATGACTGATTTATTCGATTTAGACGTCCGCAAGTATTACTCATGCTGGTGAGTAGCTCTGATGACCTGCAAGCGTGCCTAGGTGACCCGCATTCCTGCGCTTAGGAACGGTTCATCGAATGGATTAATGCTCATGACGACGTGAAGTGGGTTACGTTCCATGAAATGGCAGAAAGGTTTAGGGCGAAGAATGATCCTCCTCCGGGTGCTGTGATGCCAAAAGGATATGTGAAATGCAAAGCACGGCTGTAGTAGAATGGACCCTAAAACGCCAGCTGGCTGAAAATGATACATAAAGTGATACCTAGCCTTAATGGCTAGTGACCTAGGTTATTTGGATGGACGATAAGCGCTTAAGCAACGGTCTAGGCTAAGCTAGAGGTCAATAGGAGGTTCGCCAAAATGGGCTGATAATATATTGCCACCTTACCACGCCAAAGTACAAGAGGGCATTGAAGGCGTTCCGAACATCCCGCTTTACTCATCCGTCCATGTCACGGTAGCCTGAATATATAGCTCCCACCTCGTGATCGATAATACCTAGGTTTCGGTGGCACATGCGCGTCCATATCATGGATCCTATAAGAACTCAAGATTGCCCACCCCGGCCCACTGCCAAGTTCAATTTGAATATCTCAAGTCGTCTTATCATTCACACCCCAAGCAGACATGCCTGCTGCCCCACCTATCCCACATATCCCTGATGAGCTGCAGAAGGGTGTCAGTGTTGTCGTTGAGACGAAGTACGGTCCTGTCAAGGGTGGCAGAACTACAAACGGCGCTTCAGTGTTCTTAGGTGAGGTTTTCGACCAGATCCTTCGCACTCACATGCTGAACCAAGTACCTAGAGGTGCCCTACGCGTTGCCACCAGTTCGCTTCCAGGACCCAAAGCCTCTACCTCCTGATTATCGATATGAAAACAAGGATTACATTTATGAGACTAAACGTATGTCAAATCATCAAACCCTTGTAAATCATTGGCATAAGACGGAATTGCCTTAGACTGCGTTCAGCCCTCGAATGATGGACAGGGCGCAGCGACAGCACCAGTGGATCGTAAGGGCTACGGAGTGCCGTCAGAAGACCCGTAAGCAATCCAGGGTATCGTTTCCAGCTCTAAATCTAACACTTTCATTCTTCAGCCTCTTTGTCAATATTGCGTGCCATTCATCATCGAAACCTGGAGCGAATCTGCCAGTCAAAGTATACATTCACGGAGGGTAAGTCGTGCATATACCTATAACTCTCGGTTACCCATTGTCACAGATTTCTTCAGTTTGGTTCACCCCATGGTTTGAGCTCCCAGTCTCAATACGTGGCCGAGTTAAGGAAGGAAATTCATGTCAACATCGGCTATAGAATCTCGGTGCTTGGTTTCCTTGCGTGCGACGAGCCCAAGATAGACGGAAACTTTGGCTTTAAAGATCAATGGTTAGCGCTTCAGTGGATTTCGGAGAACATTGCATCATTTGGAGGTAAGCTTGAACGCATGTCATGGATTTCGTTGATATCCTGACAACATGTGCAGGTGACCCAAGTAATATCCAACTTTCTGGGCTGTCTGCCGGTAAGTCAAGATTTCCTTTGAACTCACAGCATTGCCAACGAGCAACAGGTGCCCATGCCGTACACCAAATCTTGCATCACCTTTCACACCTGCCACCAGGGCAGAACTCTCCGTTCCGTTCTGCTCATTTGCAATCAAACGCAATGATGTGAGTTACTTTTATCACTTACTGTCAAGTTACTCATTACCCGCAGGACTGTCCCTAAAACTCCGTTGGAGCTGAGGCAGTCCTTCCAAGCCCTTTGCCGTGCCCTCGATCTCGATCCTAATGCCCCTGACATTTTGGAAACTCTGAGAGACCCTGCCAAAGTTCCTATCAAAGCCATGATGAAGGTGATAGAGACAGATGAAGTTGGTGTCGAGCACGGCACGTACCGAGGATGTCTTGATGGCAATTGGATCCCTACCGCACCCGATCCAATGACCTGGCAACGGTCGGGAGGCCTTGCTCGTGCTCTGCGCGATAAAGGAGTCAAGAGCATTTCTATTGGCGATCTGAGCGAGGAGTGGTACCTTTACGCGATCGCGCACCCGGTTAAAGGTCCACAGGATGTGTTCCCTAACATCTTGCGGTACTTCCCACGTCCCGTCGTTGAGAAGCTTGTGAACATGTACCGGACGCTCCCGAGTACAGCAACTGTCGAGGAATCGATGAGGCACATGGGAGACATTCTAAGTGATGGACAAGTGCACATCCCCGTGAGGATGTTTGCAAGAGATTTCCAACAGGCGGGGTTCCCAATTCTCAGGTATGCGATCCGCTGGACTCCAGAACAACTGCGTCCAAAAGGTATCTCATTATCTGTAGGGTTGTGAGGTGATTGCTGATGCTCGTGCAACAGGGTGGGTCACGCATGCAACTGACCGCTGCTTCTGGGCTCTCCGTATTCCGAGCATGAATTATCCGCAGACGAAGAAGGCGATTGAATGGCTTGACGCATTCGACAAGGAGATCGCCGCCCTCGAGCAACAGGGCAAGCCAATGCATAAACTTGATGAAGCCCTGACCATGCAGGAGGACCAAAGCATCGTGTGGGCAGAAGACAAGAGATGGGCCGAGTTAATGAACGTTGCAAAGATATTGCCTGGTGAATCCTAAACGTTGTTGAATCCTTGCACTCATGTAATCTAAGAATGATGATGGTGATCTCCGAGTGAAAATCAATGTATAATACGTTCTACATCATGGATTTGAGTCTGGCAATTAAAATAAAATAAAATGCAAGTTTATTGTCCTTTGTCATAGACCCCTTTCGCAACATTCAGTTATAGATCGCAAGTCATTGCGATGGCTTTTGAAACGCAGAATTCACAAGGACAAGTTGATAGAACATACTAATACAAATCACTAGTTAAACATTCAACGGCGCCTGAAGAAGTCTCAATACGAATGTACTGTAAGAAATGCACTACATTATACAAACAAGCTTAGGCCTTCTTGAAACCCTTAGGCATGACGGCACCTGGTGCTGGGTCATTTGTAGCTCTGAAATCTTGAGTCATTTCATAGAAGGTCAGCCACTGGATGTCATCGTGAGTATTGATCCATTCAATGAATCTCTCCTATGACCACTAATGAGTTGGAGAACAAGGAGGACGTCGGGTGAAACATACCAGCATCAGCAGTACATGTGGACGACTGTGTCAAAGATCGAGGTCAGAACGCTCATATGGCAAGAAGTGGAGACTGAGTCTGACTGACCCGCTAACGTCCGGGTGGATGCTGATGGGAAATACAAAATCTTGCTCTTCTCTGTTTGCTATAAATCAACAAGGGGCTGAAACCCAATAATCTTATCCTTACCTATATAGGTAAGTGAATGTATCTTTCCAAAGCTGCTCGACAGCTTGAGTGCTGACCTGATGGATACGTGAATAGACGCGAAAAGGTTTTTAAACGTGTTGGCATACCCAACCATGCGAGTTCGAGCTTGATTTAATGAACCTTGACTGGTGTCAGCGTGTTGCTTTTGTGCACAACTTGTGTCTTACATCATGGGGGAAGATCGTCAAGGTACCTTACCACACGTATAATCAGCACCAAATCAGCGGGGAAAACATTGGCAATATATTTGACGGACCAGTTACCCGGAATCTCGACGAGCCCAGTCTCCCTGCCCTTTTGCAGCGGCTTCATCCACGTGTGAGCTTTCGCCTGATAATCAATTTTTGTCCATGTATCTTCGTCACGAAGATAATACATCTGCGAACTGGATGAATGTGGGTCTGAGTATTTCATGACTGGTATACCGACTCACTCGTGGCACATATTGGAGTGGTCTGTTTAAAAGGCGTCAATACCTCTCTTGAAACGAGTAGCAATATATTGTGACCATATTCAATGCCCTTGTCTAACAACAGCGCCGTCCCCTCTTTGCTGGTCTCCCACCAAGGAGCGACGCTGCCCTTCGGAGGAACACCATGATTGAAATCCGTAAGAAGCTTAAAAGTATGGTCCAAGATGTCACGTTGTTGTTCCAGGGTCATAGAGACAGGGTTCTTTGGAAACATTCAGTTCCATATCTAATATCGATATTATCGCCACTTGCCTCATGGGAGTATCCATGAAGACCTCTGCACATGACATGAGAAAGATAAGGATTTCATCCAAGGAAGCTTACATTTCATGACCGGCATCTCTAACTGCTTCCATTTGCTTCGGAAATGTCTCCAAGCTATGACCTACACATGCTATCCGTCAGTTCCTCGTGTCTTGGAAGCATTGGACTTGAGACAAACCGGGAATGAACCAGGTTGTTTTGATCTTATACTTATCAAACAGCTTCAGAAGGCGAGGTACCCCAACTTCTCCCGCATACATTCCCTGCGCTGATTTAGGCTCGTAATCATATAGCATCAATGTGAGCATACTCGAGAGATGTCCAATGGCGAATCTTCTCCTCCATAGGACCCAAGCCTGCATCATAATCTCCATTGCTAACTCTTATCATCTACGAATGGAAAACAACGTACCAACCAGCCACAGCATCAACATCTACGCCGAATCCAACGAGAATTTTTCTAGTCATAGGTGCACGTTGTTGCTAAGAGGTCAGGCAGTATCGACAGGGGAGTCGTCAAGTCCGAATAATGGTAAGAACTGCAGCGCAGCGCTATATATATGAAGAACGTATAAGAGGTCCCATGTCAAACCACATGATCCTAGGCCATGGCAGGCGGACCGCCATTATTGCCGGGGAAAGGCAACGGAACGTATGGCTCCAGGCTTGCAGGCGTTTTAAGATAAGCCTTTTCAGACCTCAATACAGCGATGGGTCATGGGTGCCTCCACTCTACTCTGGAGTACTAGTGACATGTTACTAGAAGGCAGCCCGATGCCAAACAGACCAAATAGAAGGAAGATAATCGTTGGTTTTTCGGATCTTTGTCATGATCTGGTGCAAATATTAGCCTGAAACCTCGCATAGATACAGGTCACATAATGTAAAAGAGTGAAACACTACTGTGGTCGAGGTAATCGCTGAGTCGTGGGTGTTCTTTGCAAAGAGCTTCCGTGGTCAAAATTGAGTTTGTCTGACATGTCCAAATTTAGAAACTCTGGTTGTTTAACATCTCAAAGACATAGTCCAGACTGGTTACGAGTCTAACTACCACGGACAATTTAAGGTCGAGTGGTGACTCTACTGTTATTAAATAGACGTGAGGTCAGATCGGTACCTAGTGCCCAGGGCTTGAACCTCAAAACAAGAAAAATACAATCCCTACTTTGATCCACCTAAGTAGCTAAGCTTCAAATACTAGCCCAACTTGTACGCTGCAGCCTGTAGCTCGATACTCCACAGACCGCTTCGGTGTGAGTTATAAATAGGATCCAAGTCAATTATTCGAACTTCGTAGCGGCCTCAATGCGTTTCTCCTGAACACGCTTCTTGAGGTCTTTCCATATGTGAACTCCGAACAACACACTACAGCCCACATAAGCAGCCTGGACGTAAAGTTAAAGGTGCAAGACTCGAGGATTCGTGAAACAAACTCACTGTCACTGCAAAGCCTTTTACGAAACGCCTACAAAGTGACAAGGTATACAGTCCTTCAGCGCTGTGAATAACACCGAGGATTGTAGCAAGAGTTCGAACAGAGAAACCGAACCCGGTGAGGCCTCTAAACGCGTGTGCCAAGGAGAAGAACGCATCCACGTTGGTGACAGGGATAGAGAAGAATGTTGTGCCAGGGGGTGGTGGTGCAAGAAGATAAAAGTACGCGAGAAAAATGAATGGTGTCATGATAGCCTTGGGGGGAAACCGGAATGTGGTCAATTGGGGAGCTTTGAGCTAAAGTGGATGCATCAGAAACAAGACAGGTTGAAACCTATATTACTTGCGAACACGTACAGTACCAAGACCTTCAAGCGCCTCTGTCTTCATAGTCAAGAGGCGGGGTTTGGCATCATCGTATTTTGAAAGCGGTGGATTAAATGATACCCTAACCGACTTCGACTCGGAGAGTCCAGACTGCTTATACAGAAGTGTCATGCCCTGATATATTTGTCAATGCCAGTTGAGCACAGGAAGTCCACTGCCCTAGACTTACCTTTGAGTCAATGCTAGACATCTCGGCAGTAAGTACATGGTCGTCGATATTCCCGAAATATTTGACATATGCAACCAGTGTACTAGGATAGTTCTTCATGTACGTGCACAGGGAGCTAGAGTTCGAAGCGACTGGGTCTGACATGGTTGCCATAGAAAACTTGTTATGTCGTGTCGATTATGGTACTGACGTCGATTCTGGCGGCAAGTTTCGCTCGAGTGATTCCCTACTTAAGATCCCCAAGTCGATCTATATTTACCAGCCTTGCTGGCATACGGCTCGGGGATGGCCCTTGGATGGCCCCGACACGAGTATGCTCCGACTCGGCGGATCCTAGTTCGGAGATAAGACTTACCACTGGTTTGTGCCATCCCCACATCTCATACCACACTTGGTCTGGTAAAAATGTTAAAGCTACTTAAACCAAACTAAATCATAATGCTCCAGAATGCCCTATGAGCTTGAATGAAGAGTGCAGTGCCCTGTTAACATTCCTGAAGTAGATCGGCTCCCAACAGGGTGCCTTAACGTATCAATTACATCAGGGGCAAAGACCTCATAGTAGCCTTGATACCTGGGCCCTAGACCTTCGACACAGCCAAATAAGAGTCTGCAACAGATGCTGCTCAGATTGGCTAAGGAAGCAGAGTCAGAAACAACCCCGCTGGCGCTTTCAGGAATGGAAGAACACGAGGTAGTCCACCAGGCCTGATCTTCATAGTTAGTGTTAAAGCTCTTCAAGTATTCAATGAGCTTGAATGAAGTCACTCGCCATTCGGAGTCGCTAAGTAAATCCATCGAGAGAGTGCCTCTAATTATTCAACTGGATGGCCTGCGCACGATACAGAAAGAGTCGGTTTCGACTTTTCGCCCCATGCCTTTCGTTCGCCTCACCCGTCGTGTTCGTACCACCCGAGGGAATACTTAGTTGCGGCCCGGAAGTTGTATACTTGTGGCGGACCGTGACAGTACCAATGGGCTGGGTTTGCTGTTAAGGCAATGAGCTTGATCAAGGCTTCAGTTTGAATGAAGACGTGAGCGCTGGGTGAGCACACATGAATGATGCGAACCAAGTTACGGAGGTTGGGGCCATGTGGCCTTGGCGAAGCTTGGAGCTTGCCACCTCCATGGGTTCAATGGCGATGTATTCCTGTCAGTGGAACCAGCGGGTCATTAGTACCATGTAATCGAACTGGATCACTGGCTTGAAAATCACGGCAGAAAGCATTTAGAGCGTCGCTATAATTTAGAAATAAGATAGTTTGTCTGTGGTATTGATACAAAAAATGAAATACCGACAGAGAAACGACCCAGTTAAATTGAAAAGATGTGCCCTATTGCTAGTGGGCATACACGCCGCAGACCCAAAAGTTGAAACAGATACAGTGAGATAAATGACTGGGAGATTTGCGAGTAGAGACGGGTATCCGGCATGCTGTGGTAACATGAAGTAGGGGTCTGTACTAATCGTGAGGTCATGAATCTAAAGCATCAAAGCGAAGCCCAGTGCAGAGACGCCCAGGGTTAAAGCAGTCTTCCAGCCGATGCTCTGCGCGGCTAGGCCGAGTCCACCGCCAGTTGCTTGCGAACCAGAGGATGGCGTCGAAGTTGGAGATGCGGTCGTAGTACTAACGCTAGTGTTCTAAATATCACTGCTGGGTGAGTCTGTTCTGCTACCGGTGAGACTGGCATTATTACTTACGGAAGAAGTAGCACTCGGTGTTCCAAGTGCACTGACTGTAGCCGACATAGAGCTCGTGGTACCAACGGTGGTAGTTGAAGTCGAATTGACGAGCGCGCCGGTACCCCAAGGAATGGCCGAGCCGTCGGGCTGGGTGCTCTCAGCCGCAGGGACGATGTCGTTCGCGGTGTCAGTGATCGTGAATCGTCCAGTCCAGACACTGTTAGCGGAAGCTGGAGAAGAAAACTGGTAAAAGTAGATAGGCGAGTAGGGTGTGACCTGGGGGGATAAGAACGATTACGATGTGTATAAAGGTGGAATGAGACTGCCACCAACCTGAGGACAAGGATAAGAGAATGAGGCCTTCGTCGCGTCCGTTCCGTCAACGGTGCCGACCGCTATCAACAGTTGAAGGTTAGTATCTCATGACCGAATATATGAACGCACTGGTCAAGTTGACCATGTCGAAGTTGTTTCCCGTCTTCAACTGGATGATCATAGTCGTCCACACGCCAGTGGTATCCGGGTTCCAGCTAATAGAACAGGCCTGGCCCTCGATGAAGACATCTCCAGGCCCAGGATTAGGTTGGATCTGGATCGGCATGTACGAATATAGCAGCAGATGAGGCCAAAATGGTCAACGCGATAGGCAATAAGCATGTTTTTTGTACGAAAGGACTCGGAGACTGCTTTAAACTGGAGGTTGACAAAAATATAATGTTGGCGGTTGTGCCCATCACTAAGGTGCAGCAATAATGAATATCTTGCGACTTACTGAAAGACTATAGTTAAGACGACTCGCAAGACTGGGAAAATAGTAAAAGAGTGACTGGTGAAGTGCAAGGGAGCTTATGATGGGTGAAGGAATTTTAACTTTCCGAACCAAATTTTTGTACCACGTACGTCAGACCGGCGCCTGTAACCAAGGAAGGTCAGCCCCCAAGTGAACATGCTCCCGATAGGGCCAGCCTCCAGGTTAAGTTTATCCGTCGATCAAGAGGCTATCATACGTGTGCCAGTGCCTGAGTCAAGGATGGGTACCCGAGCACCAACTTGAATCATTGGGTGTGACCCACTGGCTGCTGGTTCACACACTGTGACACAAACCTAGCCAGTGGGGCCTGGGCCTCATGCATGCATAGGGCACTCTGTAGTCCGGACTCCGCTACCTTCAACCTCTCCTCGACCGTTTGCCAACGACGAGCAAACAACAAAGCTATAGACAGCGACATGACCATCAACACCACCGCGCAAGCTGCTGCTCGTGATGGCATTTGAAGTAATAGGTAACGATGGAGACAATGGTTATGAGAAGGTGACAAGCCAAGCCAACGCGTGTCTTCGCTTTGCCTCGATCTCCCCAGCGTCCTAGTGCCCAGCGAGTCGCTTACTCTTGTGCCTCGCATATCCTTGCACGCCCAGGATCGTGTGTGCAACGGGAACAATCACTGCCCGATGTTCAAACTTTTTCGGCCGCAGCAGTAGCGATCCTATTAATCTCAGGTTCCTTTAGTTTCCGGTCCGCGTTTAATCGGGGTTACCAGTGAACATGGCTACAATGTCCTCTATTCACGCGCAACATTATCTCCAATGAAATGGCTCGATTTTTGGGTACGCGCTCTTGCCAACCGTCGTTGAATGTGACCCATCAGCGAGTCATTCGCTCGGACAACCGTGAACTCCGTCAAGACTCATGCTAGGTATTAAATAGACAACAGGTCATGTTTGTGCATGCTCGGTATGCCTGATGTTAGATAATAGACAGAACCTACAAATTTGCCATCACATTGTATCTGACTCATCTCCCTAAGTCGATTGCTGGAATAAGTTCCTTATTAACAAGGTCTAAGGTCCAGAAGAGTTGAGTTTCCCGAATGCACTGGACAGAAGACTTACTTGTCTCGGCAATTCCCCAGTGTGCCATGCGGCTCACGCCAAGCCTCCTCTGGGTCTCACCAATGCAATGCACGGTGCATCAATGCCCGGGGTGCGGGTGGCACCCAGAATAGGAGCTGGCTCTGGGGTCCAACCATCCGTCCAAATCAACTTGCAAAGAAATTGAAGTCCACGAGTAGGCATCTTCGGACGTCCTCTGTGGGATGGGTAGCACAATTCTATCTGGTGAGAATTCTGAGCAATGTGTCTCGGGCTGATGCGTCGGAGTGATCCTGGCTGCACATCACCGCATCGCGATTTCGTCACCTTCAACATTGTACACATACTCCATGCTTGTCGCATCGCATCTCTATTACACTTCCCCCTACTATTCCTGCACTTTTCAGAACTCGTCAGTTTACATTTACGACGAACCCGATATACCTGATATGGACCCTCGCCATCATATCTTCAGGACACGATGTGTGTACACACAGTGTACCTATTAACACCTGCAACATGGCGAGCAGTCGAGGAAGACGAAACAGAGTTCCTCGGAAGATAAACACGGAGGAAAATTACACACCTATTGCACAGAAAAATGAAGGCGATGCAGTCCAATCGTAACACCTTCCATGCACGTGATGCACTCCCAAACACCAACATCTCGGTAATGACGAACCAACGATAGCACGATGGTTGAGATAGCTGTGTTGCTATCTGCAATAATTAGAACTGAGTGTTGGGCAGGCATGACTGTCATTACGAGTGATGAGCTAAACTATGAGAAAGGTAAGTCGAAAGCTGACAAGAGTAGCCTACTTAGCGGAATTATACTGCTTAGCCCACAGAAGTGCACAAGTGAATAGGCAAGTCACTATACCTGAAGGGTAGCGCATTTAAATTACTAGTTCACGGCCCCAAACATACAACAGTGTGAAATATTCTTCGAATAGTCCTGTAGAAGTTCCGATGGTAGTCAACAATCACAGTAAGCGGCCAGATCTAGCCTTTAAGCTTCATGGGAAAAAGACATAGATCAGGTCGATTACTGTGCATGATGAAGTACCAAGATTAGCCAAACCAGGATCAACAGCGGACGCGTATAGTAACGTATCGTTCGAACGTTCTTACAGTCCATCGCTGAGGTTCCATATTCATCCGAGAAATGCAGACCAGCACATTATGCGTCATAGGCATGAATCTTTGAAGATGATTCACGACACGCTAACTAAATATACATAAAAACGTACCTCTGCCGCTAATTTTGTCCACTCCGTCAAGGACCTAAGATACTCGTCTTTGCCTTCATCCACCGGTATGTCTGGGGACCAAACAATCAAGGAAGAAAACCTTGAGACCGGAGTCAGTTTCCGAATTTCAACACGCGAGTCATCATGATCTGCGTCCACCGCATCGTCCTCATCTATCTCCATCTGTCGGCTGCATGTTCGTGTTGCTCGACCCTTGCCTCTTGTTTGAGCCATTGTTTCAACCGTCCCAGTGTCATCGCCTTGACTCTTTGCATCACTGCTCGGTGCACTAAGGACTATGCCGCCGTATCCTTGTGGCAGTTCCACGGTACGACCGTGCACCTGCCTCCCTCTGAATGCTGCGACAAAGTTATTGCTGAGACTATCTTCTATTGGAGGCATCGCAGGTGGCGCGCGAGCTACTTCGCTTGATGAGCTGGCCTGAGCCCCAGAATCCGCGTCGACTACCATAGCGCCCACTCCTGCAGGACATTCCTGTGAATCCCCCTCTAATGAAGCAGATTGTGATTCGGCAATTGTAGTTAAGGAGTATTGAGACTCTTCAGCGACGAGGGTGTTCTGGCTGTTGTCTGTGGACATGTGTGTTTCGTTGGACGTGTTTTGTGTAAGGGAAAGGTGCGGGCTAGAAGGCGCCGAGGGCTTGACGCGAAAGTATGTGGATATTGGTGCGGGCCCTGAGTGAGATATGTGGAATGGCATGAGATTGGGCGAGCATTCTGGGAGGTCGAGAGTAACAGGTGATATTTCCATGCTGGCGGTGCTGGTTGGTCAGATCTAGGGTTTTCATCGAAATTCAAGCTCGTGTCAAATTGTCAATGGTCACGTAATGCTATTACATTCGTTGACTTTGATTATTCTGAACCACTTAATACTTGTCGTCTGTTAAACTTATCCTGCGACACCTACGACGTACAGTTGGCCTCGTCTGCACAATCTGAATCATCAACATTGCAACCCTGCTATTGCCTTTAAATGCTGTCATTTCACATGTCCATCATGCTGTTGCTCAAGTCACAAGGTATGGTTCATGCACCACTCCGATTACTCTGCTCAACATAAATTTACACACTTTAAATTTCAATACCGCTTCCGCGAGGACTATCCTGAGCGACCGACTTAGCTAGGGACATTGGCTTGAAATTCATGGATAATTTATGAAGAACAACATACAGGTTCTTCTGAAGATACCCCTGTGCGAGCCCTTTATCTGCGTCGACAAACAGCGGTTTGGAACCTGTTAGAGGGAAAAGTTTGTTGATGACAGGAGGAGAAGTAACCAAGGGAAAGTGGGTGAGTGTAGGACTTATCGTTCTCGTCCTCCTGAGTCCTCATCTCTGTATGCCTGTAAAAACAAGCAGACCGTCAGCATGTTGACCATCACAAGCAAATTGAAATGCAGCACTCGAACTCAAGCTTCAAGTGCGCTTTTTTGATCTCATAGTTCAACGGGAATGATGATGATATCTACTTAGGCGAAAGAAGATCTGAACGACCTGAAGTTGAAAAACATACTTAGGAGGCTATGAGGCATCTTCAAGTGAGTTTTTTTCCACATAAAAATTCTTCAAGTTCTTCGCTGCCGACACCAGCCTCCCTGAGAGTTTGTTTTTAACTCGTTGGATTGTTTATTCTGTTTTGTGTACTCCGAGTCACCATTGGGCATTTTGCATACGTTTCTACACAGAACGGCGGCGGTAGAAGTTACAACCTGCACATCGAACCATGAGGCGATTTCGTACACAGAATTGGAATCGCTGTGGACTATCTAATCAATACACGGCCAATGTGACAAGAATACTCATTCTGAATGGCCCGCGACAATAATGAATACTCAGAAGAAGTCAAACGTCTGTAACAGCATGCCTTGGAGCGGCTAGCACTTGACTAGAATGGTCGGTGCTAAGAGTACTTACATTCTAGATTCGGATATGCAGGTTTCTGTGGCATTGCATTGTTTCGATATCGCAAGTCTTATCGGACACTTGGCAGCTGGTAGTGATGTGTGCCCACAATTTATGCTTGACTGTGGTCGCAATGAGCTTTGATTGTTCCACAGGGTGCACGTCCACAATCTTCATCGTGCTAGTCACCGTCGTGATTGACGGTGGCATTATTCGGTCGCCATTATCACGCTGTGGGGGCTTTCAGACAATTCACAAATCTGCGCGTCCACAGCTCACCATTTAAGGCGTGTTATGGCCCTACCAGCAATCTCTTAAATACGCTCATCGATTTGCTCCTTCTCATTATCGCCCCCTTCCCCTCATTCTGATCATTGCCCTGTCGCCAGGCAAGGTTACTCAAAAGTTGATCACTCCTTCATCGTCTTCGGAACCCCATTCCAGCGCTTCATCCAACGCGCCCATCATAATGCCTACGGATCTTTGCTTAGACATCCCTCTTCTTCCACACCCGGACTCAGACTCAGACTCGGCCGACCCTCCAGCCCCCACTCACACCTTCGCCTCCACACACCTAGGGACAGCAGAGGCGTCCCAAATTCTTCCGGCGACAGGCTCCTATGGCCCCTTTCGTATTTGGCGTGTTTTGGGCCAGGGTGGGTATGCTACGGCAATGGGAGCCCAAGACATAGCGACAAATCGCTTGTTGTGTCTCAAGGTCTTCCGGAAGGACCGTCTTAAGCACATGTCTACAAAAGAGGTTCTTTTGACTGAACTCGAAGTGTACAAGCGTCTTTCATTATCGATGCCATGCCCCGCCACTAGATTTATCATGGGGCTGGAAATGTCGTTTCAGACAAAGGATCAAATATGTTTGGTCATGGTATGTGCTTTTCCCCTGCGAGCCGTTTGAGTTGTTTGACTCCATTGGACATCCCTAGGACCTCATGGCCGAGGACCTACACACTCTTCTGAGGTGTCGCCCTTCATATTGCGTCCAGCATCGTCGCAGGTGGACTGCCCAAATAGTAAGTATAGTTGACTTTCCTGGTTTTCGATGTCTCATACCTCCGACTTTGAAGGCCCTCGGGATCAATGGTCTGCATGATATAGGGATCATTCATCGGGATATCAAAGCCGAAAACATCCTGATTGATATTCGAGAGAACGTTAGGATCATCGATTTTGGCTTGTGTTATGTACACACAGATGAGGGGCCCTTGGAGCGACAACGGGGGTATGCGACAGGTGTGGCGGGAACGACCTACTGCATGGCACCGGAGGTCCTGTACAACAGAATCAACTTCCATTCTGTGAGGTACGGAGTACCCGTAGACTGGTGGGGGCTAGGCTGTATCCTCTACGAGCTTGTTTCAAAGAAACATAAGGCACGTTTCGCGTCTTCCTTCGCTGCTATCTTACTGATACCATCTTGCCAGGCGTTATTTGCTACAGAGAATCATATGCTGTTCTATCTTTCTTGGTTCTCCGACCCTAACAGAACATCCAAGCCGTCCCCTTTCTTTGAAGGTTTGAATGCAAATATCGTCAATGTACTTCTAGGAGTAAGTTTTGTATCGCTCATTTTCCAACACTATCATTTATCTTTACTGCGGTAGCTGTTGGACCCTAACCCATCATCACGGTATGGGTTCCGTGAGCTCGCAGACCATAAAGCGTTCTTGCTCCGATGTGGCACGTCAGAATTCTCCGACGCATACTCTCGTGGTAGGTTAAATCTAATTTGTCTGACAACATCGTGCTTAAAACGCATTGTAGCGCTGGAACGCGAAGAACTGCCTGATTCGCTGGCAGACTTAAGACATGGACAGGACATTCGCACAGCACCGGTTTGGTTTCCCCTAAACTCCCGGCAGAAACCACGCGTTTCAAATGTGGATTGGATCAAGCCGGCGCTTTTTTCTCCGGACTTATGATGTTCTCCAGTTGATATTTGTTTCGTTGTGATAGTCTCCATTTCAAGAACTTCATTACACTGCGTCTCCCTTCCTTGTTACAAATAATCTCAAAATGTACTTCAATCTAGACACCTTAGCGCCATGTGATTCCCTTTTCTTTCGGTTCACATATATCTTTCACATTTTCAATTCAACGTTTGTTCCATATATCCAGGCGGTGGTGGAAACGGGATGGGTATTTGAAAGTTTGACTAATTATAGTGGTAGCTGATGTCGGTGGATTGAGTACGCCATGTTGCAAGTCTTAGAGTAAGATGCTCGAGTGCAAGGTGTATTTGAACGTGGCCAAAATACTGATGGGAGGCTCTGCGCCAACTATTAGTCCGCAGAGAGCTACCTTTAAGGTCTGTCCGTCCAGAGCCTCATTGATATTCTCCATACGTCCTCCAACATTTATGACACAAATATTATTATTTGAAGCTCGTCAAGGAGAATCCATTTCATACTGATAGTTCGAGCTGACATCTCAGTAGACTATAGTGTCCGTGTGCATGCAGTGGTATGTCAGAATTTAACGGCTTTTTTCTGTCGCAACTGATCTTCTCGTGACAACACAAATTAAACTTGTAAGCCCAGTGAAGAATAGGATCACAGAGGTATAGGAACCGGCTCACAAACATGGACCCTCTTCAAATTGAAGCCACCGGTGGGTTGACACTCCTATCAAACTTCTATTGAAGCCGCTGGCATTTTAACGATTACCATGAGCCAAGTACACCACAATCATGATGACGCTCTTGCCTTCAAACAAGTAATTAGGCCATCCAATGACCCCCGAATTTCATGGCAGGATATATTCGACTCGCAACGGTAATCGTCTCCCCGTCTGCTTGTAGCCCCGACCTCAGCTGGAGTTCTATCACATTTGTACATGAATGGAGGTATGAGGACATGTCGTATCTCGACTCAAATATTCCTTGGCAGTGGCACGAGTTTGCAAAAGTTCGAAATGCAGACTACCCACATGATAGTTCTACTCTACCTCACCCAACATGATCCATGGCCTTGGCAAGCGATTATCGGCCGGGTACAGACTAGCTTGGTACTGGCGTCACCAGGACTCCATCACATGAGCGACACAGGTATGCAATCCTTTAGGACGTTGAGATGAATAGTATCGAAAAGCTCGAACGGCATTCGTCTGTGATGTCTTTGCTCCGCACGTTTGGTAAATCAATCACCAATTGAGTAACACAATTAGTGTCGCGAACCTGAAGTATTTAGCGTGACGGCGAGATTGCCGTCGCAACCCTGCGGCAAGCCCTTCGTCCTTGATGACCTCGCGGGTCAATATCCGCGCACTCAGCTCCTAGTACTCCCCCATCCTCCGAAGACAGGTCAGTCAGTGCTCTAGCGCTGTTTTGCCAACATCCTGGTTTCTGCAATCGCCGTCCAGCGTATTTCTCCTTCTTCTCCTGCTCTACGAGTGCGATACGTTCTTCAACCTCCTTCGAGAACTTGGGCCGGGTAGTGGTGCTCGTACGTGCCCACTCTGGCACGATGAAATTCTTGACGGGCTTTACAGGTGCCTGCGCCGAATGCGGTATGACGAGGGAGGTAGGATACAGAACGGCACATCGGCCTAGAAGGAGATATGACCTTGAACGGAAAAGCTGGAGGAACTGTTGATTCGGATTCCGACTGAGTTTGAAACTGAAGGATAGCTTACTCAGCAACTATTTTCGTTATTTTTCCACTTCTCCTTCAACAAGTCTGTATCGCCTCACAAGTGTCTGAAGTTAATTTGACGCTGCATACATTCTCCCGGTCGTAGCTTCAAGCTACTTGCTTTCCTCATTGATCACTAATTATAGCACGCGATCATATGCAACGACCTTCAACAACCTCGACAGTCTTGAATCTAACCCACAAACAAGTCAAGGTCCTCGTTTGGCTTTCACAATGGGGACCTGTTACGTTCGTGGAATATGAAGTTGGTCCAGTCCGCTTGCTGCGAGGCTTCGTTATGAAGTGGAGCAGATCAACATGTGGCTGGGTCAGATGCATCTCTGCAGAGTTGAGGTCGGCGGCTTTCTTTCGTCGAGCTCGTATTTTTGGGACAGACATTTCTAATTATATTT
Organism: Suillus subalutaceus; assembly: GCF_016647625.1. Classification (NCBI taxonomy): domain Eukaryota; kingdom Fungi; phylum Basidiomycota; class Agaricomycetes; order Boletales; family Suillaceae; genus Suillus; species Suillus subalutaceus. The sequence continues at coordinate 146,690 of NW_024540290.1, forward strand.
ATTTGAAATTCATCACCGATACTCCATGTTGCTCTGAATACATACATTATGTAATAGACGCGCAGGAAATGTGAGATGCATTTGTCAGAGAGTCAGACTTCACTATAGCGCAATCATGATAGCAGGAAACTAGATATCTCCGTCATCCCTTTCTCGCTGGTGTGAAAGTTGTTGCCCTCTTTCAGACCTGAATCTTAATAGTAACATTCCCGACATTGTTCTGAAGATGTCAGAACTTCAAAACAGCGACTCGGACTTCAGTAGTGCAGACGTCAGTGCCTCGCGTTGACTCGGAAACCAAAGGCACAATGATGTTGGACTTCATTCTTACCCACAAAGCACCAAGCGGTCATATTTGGCTCCGAGGTAGCAGACTGGGAAATACAAATAGAAGTCTACGTCAGGTACACATATTGAGGAGGTATACAATCTCAAAGTCTGAAATATCTTCTTGGCAGCAGGCTGCATGTGACCGCTGGCTAGATGCTACACACAAGGTCGTCGGATTAGCGCGTCAATCATCAAAGCTGGGAGTACGCATGAAATTGATCATACGCCAATATGCATGAACACTATGCGCTGGTCCAAGGGCATGTCCTTGTCCCGAGCCAATGAGTGGACCACTTGGTGCAGCGCTCGCGCAGCTCGTTTAGAATTCATTTTGCCATCCCCGCACAAGTTTTTGTAGAATGCCTCAACTAAGCGCTGCACAGTACTGTCGTTGACATTCCATAATGTCCCAACGACGCTCTTAACCCCAGCGAATTGCAGGCCAGCCGCTAAGTGTATCACTTCGTCAGGAGTATCATGGTCACCGACTGCGGTTTCACAGGCAGAAAGAAATGCAAATTCATGCCGAGACAGATCCGTTTGTGTGATATCCAGGAGTGAAAGCGGTTGGTCGCACATGAGAAAGGCCGAATTGAAGGGGTCCTCATATTTCTGTGTCCCGTGGCACGCAAAATGGAGCCAAGTATTCTCTCGTAGCAGCGTGCAGTGCCCTTGATCTTGTTGCATCAACGCTCGTTATCTTGGTGAAAGAAACCGTCGGGGAAGGGGGTAAAAGACTCTGCACTAATTCCAGTTCAGGCTCCACACTATCCAAAGTGAATGAAGCACCGGCTGGGCGATCTTGACCAATGGCGGCAAAGGACACTGACAGAGACCTGTCATGTCTGCGAGCCTTTATCAGCGTGGTAAGCTGATGGCGTGTATGAAGAGACGTAGAGCTGTGAAAGGAACTGCCCATGTTTCCTGTACTCACCAGCAGTGTGCAGCGGCAAGAAACTGAAGACAGATGTTGGGCACCACCATATTCGGGAACCTCATGGCGCAAATCCGCCCAGCTTTTCGACCACCGAGCGGACAACATCGTCCCACAACTCCACCAAGACCTTTGTCAGTGCTTCTCCACTTGTGCATTGAAGTTTGACCACCAATGTCTGGAGTTTCTCAAGATTGGTAGGGAGTTGAATGCTAGTTGGAGGTTGCTGGTACGGGATAATAATGGTGTCGCAAGACGATTTGCTTGCGATGAGCACAATGATAGGCCCGTCACGAGCTGCATCTTGGAGATCAGAGAACAAAGGAGGAAGTAGGAAGCGAGAGAAGCCCTCGATCTTCCGGATCTCTTCTACAGCTCTATTCCAGTCCTCTACTAGACGTCTGTACCGGGTTTCTTCTGCTTCTACAGCGACTATTGGGGACCCTTCTGGATGGCTTGCAGGAGGTTTATCAAGAAGGGAGCTGAGGTCTCTGAATCTCTTCATCAGGGCCACTGCATGATCACCGCGAGTCTGGAGGCTGTCAAGAGGCGTGCGGAGTCGTGTCATCTGGGTCCAGATGACTGTCCTGCCTTGTTCCAACAACTCAACAGCATGACAGACATCACCACTACGAAGAGCACATGATGCAGCATCCACGGCAAGCGTATTTGGGAAGTTCTTCATAGCATTATGACGAGATGACACTGAAGCTGTTGTGGACATATAAGCGTCCATAAGTTGCATGGAAGTCGCATAAGTGTCCAGTCGAGTGCCATGTGAATGTTGATTAGCCTGATGAACCCACAGTAAACTTAGTCGCAGGGGGCGTAGCAAACCTCCAGAGACGACATTTGCTGCTGCCTTGAAATGATGCATGGCAGCATTCAGATTGCCAGTATCTTCACCTGGGATGGTGCCGTCAAGTCCTGATTGATGGAACGACAAATAGATGGCAGCTAGTGAATAATGAGCCTCTAATCGACGAGGATCATGTTGTGTCAATGGAGTTAAGGCACAGCAGAGATTCTCTCATGACTCATTGAGGTCTTCTCCATTGCCTCAGTGGTCAAAACGGTCAGAGAGTCGATTCGCAAGATCACTCAATGACGAGGACCGATCTGTGTGACCGACAGGGCGCAAAACCAGCGCTTCCCTGTGAAGTGCAATAGCCTGATCCAAGTCTTTGTCATTGCCTCGGTGAGCAAAGCGGGCGGAGAGTCGATTCGCAAGACTACTCAATGACATGGACCGATGTTTGTGACCGACAGGGCGTAAAGCCAGCGCTTCGCTCTGAAGTGCGATAGCCTGATCCAAGTCTTCGTCATTGCGACGATAATCAAAGCGGGCGGAGAGTCGAAGCACAAGATTACTCAATGACATGGACCGACCTGTGTGACCGACAGGACGTAAAGCCAGCGCTTCTCTCTGAAGTTCAATAGCCTGATCCAAGTCTTCGCCACTGCCTCGGTGATCAAACCGGGTGGAGAATAGATTCGCAAGATTATTCAATGACATGGACCGATCTGTGTGACCAACAGGGCACGGAGCCAGCGCTTCCCTCTGAAGTGCAAAAGCCTCATCCAAGTCTTCTCCATTGCCTCGGTGATGAAAGTGGGTGTAGAGTGCAGCCGCAAGATTATTCAATGACAGGGACCGATCTGTGTGACCAACAGGGCACAAAGCCAGCGCTTCCCTGTGAAGTGCGATAGCCTGATCCAAGTCCTCGCCATTGCCTCGCTGATCAAGCCGGGTGCAGAGTAGTTTCGCAAGATTATCCAATGGCAAGGACCGATCTGGGTGACCGACAGGGCACAAAGCCACCGCTTCCCTCTGAAGTGTAATAGCCTGATCCAAGTCTTCGCCATTGCCTTGCTGATCAAAGCGTGTGCAGAGTAGATGCGCAAGATTATGCAATGGCTTGTATCGTTCTGTGTGACCGACAGGGTACAGAGCCAGCGTTTCCCTCTAAAGTGCAATAGCATGATCCAAGTCTTCGCCATTGCCTCGCTGATCAAACCGGGTGCTGAGTAGTTTCGCAAGATTATTCAATGACACGGACCGATCTGTGTGACCGACAGGGCACAAAGCCAGCGCTTCTCTCTGAAGTGCGATAGCCCAATCCAAGTCTTTGTCACTACCTTGACACTCAAAGTGAATGCTCAGCACCATACTCAGATTACAAAGCAATAGCAATTGCCCTCGGAAAGGATGCATGGTGTCGTACAAGTCATGGTCATCATCTCTTTGCAAGCACCGTGCTGCACGACGAGCAAGTTGATCTGGCGATAACGGAAGCATGGATGCAACGGGCCGCTCTTGCCCAAGATCACTTGCATCAGTATTTCCAGCCGGATGCAGAGCGGATGTTTTGATTGCAAGCAAAGCTGCTCTGTGAATGTGGCTGTCTGTGTGGCAGACATCGAGGACTTCACTCAGTGACTCTTCAGCAGCGTCAGCATACGCCTGAAATCCCCGTTTCATGAAGCGAGACAGCAGAGCAATGGCAAGATGAAGCTGGGTGACGGGTCGGTCTGGATGACCAGTGGGACGCAAATCAAGGGCATCTTGAAACAGATTGATAGGGATGTCGAGCTCGAGGTGTCATCCGTCAGCTTGGCAACTGACAAACTTTGTGGTAGCTAGATTGAGCAGTGCTGCAGGGCGGTAGGGATGGTCCATGTGGCAGAGATCTGAGGCGCGTTCAAAGTGCTTTATGGATTGGTCGATATCCATACTGTTCTGCGTCTTGCAGTATCGCGCGAGAAGACAATGTCCGGCATCTGTCTTTAGTACTAACGCATCCATATCGCGGAATGTAAGCTACACATTACAGACTCTCAGTATCAGAATGCCAGACTGCATTGACCACTCACAGTAGTAATGGGGAGAAGAACTGTGGCATCGTTTTCCTCAGAAAGTCAATGCTCCACTGTCATGAGGAGTGAAGTACACGTGGAGACGACTTCCCCCTGCTTGGGCTGAAATATTATGGCTGTGATACTTGTTAACATCTGTCAGGTGTTATTTGAAATAGACGTTACTGACGATGTGACTTTTCACTGCAATCCAGTAATTCTCGGACGGAGATCTCAAACGTGCGGAGGACTTCTCCATGACCGACTCGGAGCATCGGGCCCAATTCAAACGAGGCACACACGCTGATCCAAACTTTAGAAGATGGCTCGCACGGCCTGGAGTCTCTCTTCATACCCGCGGAAAAGATGAGATTAAGGACAACTTACAGAAGTATGGGCTCATTCCATTCGACAACAGCCTGATCTACGTGTACGAGTTTGTTGCTAGTCTGGAATTCAGCACTGTCAGTCTTTACTACCACAGAGAAACCAGCAGGGATCCGTCGGAGACCAAGAGCGAGATCAGTTGCACGAATGACTTAGGGAAAACCGTCAATATGTGCTGAACAGAGATACAACAGTGTCGCATACCGGTAATGACGACTTGTTCCACTCCACCGAGATGTGTCTCTCCTGGGTCCTGGGGGCGTCCCGGGTGGCTTGGCTCCTCACACAAGGCTTGGAGGGTATCGTCGAGTGGGTCTAACATGGAGTCTGTCTCAAAATGAAACAGTAGAGTAATGACAAAATAAAGTGTCGCCAGAATCACTTTAGGAAATCATCGGTACGAGATAGATGACACACTATTGACAGTGACTTGCAATATCTCACTGATCACGAGGTTTGTCTGGTCTGGGTCCTGGGGGCATTCTAGGTGGCTTGGCCCCTCTCCCAAAGGTGGAGGGTATTCACCAAAATGACCAGGGACAAAGCTTGACATATGGCTGAGGGATGGATTCAAACTAACACTTGAGAGTAAAATGTGTGCTGGAGGTCACGAAAACTGCAGTACCTGTGGGGTCCTGATGGACTATAAAGGAGGAAACTACAGCAAGCACGTGGCATCCACGCTGCGCAGCGATGTGCAGCGCCGATGCCAACAGGGACAGAAACGACTTGTGGGATATTGAGTCACCCACTGTCACTAGTCTCATTTAGAGTAGACCCATCAGATTTGCACGAGTGTGGGTGGTATTGATTGAAGTAGTCGAAATGAGGAGACAGGGCATTCCACAGAGGCTCCCTGAAGCTCCCTATAGTTGAATCAAACTTAAGCCATAAAAAGATAAGGTCTGTCCGTTTGGACTCTAGAACCCCCCAAACGGGTGGTCCGAGTCGCATGGTGTGACACACACGTGACCTCCGTTAAAGTGTGACATTTTCCTGGGTCAGGGGTCACGTGGTGTGACGCGCATGCGACCTTTCGTCGCGCAACAGCCAGTTCATGCTCACACTGTGTAAAACATAGACAAGTATGGAGGTACCGGTATGTTAGTACATGGGAACTTCTAACTAGATTTTTTTAGACAATCCTTTTGCCACCGCTGAAAGCTTCAGTATAACTCTTTATGGACGTGCATTGGCATTCGAACGAGCTGCAGAAATGGGCACCGACTTGGCTTGTGAATGGTTTTTTCCCCACGTGGTAGCTAAGAGCCCATCTGAACTGCCCCGAAAAACCTAACTTCGGACAGACATCGACCTTCTGAAAGTGGCCGTTTCAAGCGGATCGCGAGCGTTGAAACGTTGACGCATGAAACATGGCCTTTGTAAGCAGTCACATGAAGATTTGCCAGGTGTGTGCTTCTATTCTATTGTAGCACACATCCGAGTTAGCCCCAGTCAAAAGGACTTGAGAATCGGCACCGCATTCTCTCCTTCTCTGCGCAGTCCTGTTGTCCGTCGCTCACCCGTTTTTTCACACGCACGCACCTCCCTATCTGCTACTTCTAGTGTGTTTTGGTCTGGATTAGTGTTTCCTTTCGGACCCTTCGGTTGGCGCACTTTTCGGACTCAACACGCTCCGAAGGTTTGTCTTCGTCGATCCCAATTCCTCTCCGAGCACAAACTGCTTTTTCAGACTTCGCGGGATCCGTGCGCCTCGCCCATATCCCTGCCTTCCTGCACTGGTCTGGCAAAGCTAGACCTTCCCACACAAAACGAATTAACTAAACAACCCCCCCTTGATGTATGTTCCCCATCACAGAAGTGCACCCTACTGGCAGACATGCAGAGGACATGTCGACATTCTTGACACATCACGGTGCTTCTTGGGCCTGAGAGAGACATGTATCAGAAACAAGGTATGTTTAAGTTGCGAAATGTGAATTCAGATGGAACTGATGAAACTACGCTATGCTATATGGGCTGAGATGCCAGAAAATTGGTCTCTTGATTCCCTTCTTATCTAAGTGAGTTGTTGCATGATGACACGTACAATTCTCATTCTTTATTTTTACATCTAGTACTACCTACTGTCTCAGGTCCGCTTGCTTTCATCGGAATTTCACGATGACTCGTGCGTTTGATCTACTTGGATGGCTATTGGACGGCGGAAGGGACGGTATCAGTATAGAACGCCTGACAGAGTTGGTTATAACTTATAACACGACTTGAGCAGCTTTGGTTGCCAATTCCGATGATTATTCCTTCAGACTCGCTCCCTGTCACGGCGAAGTTCTGCGGGTGGCATCGACGTCAGACTCGTCTTGTATGCTTGCTCAATAATATTTGAGTGCGCGTGATATATGCCGCGCATTGGCGACTTCTGATTCAAAAATGTCTGATCAGAAAGCTGGAGCAAGCCAAAATTGATGCACTCCATGCTGTAACAGTTCTTGACTTGAGTAAATGGAAAGCTCGCCATTTCGGAAAACAATGCGCTCCAGAAAGAGCGGGAGAAGTCGTTTGAGGAGATGATGCATGTAGCATTAATTGAAGCTTGTGATGATGAGTCCCGGACTCAAAGAACTCGGAAATGAAGGATATAGGGGAGAAACAACCGCCTAACGCAATTGAACATCTAGTAACGGTATATAATAGCCATAACATTTCAGATGTGACTTTGATCAATGAGAATGGAATTGTGGTCTAGTAGTCTAGGATAATGCCGACGTCAATAAAACCGCCACGACATCATAATTAGATGTACATAAGGTATATACGCTGTTAAATGGTAGTTTGTAGCTTGATAAAGTTCAAATATCTTTCGGACGACTGGTACCATATAGACGCGTCTCTGTCACGTGCCAAGAAATTAACTGCGGGTCACTGCCAGTGAGCTGAATCGGGACAGCCTCAGAAACCTGAAACGTCCCTTCATCACAGACTGGTCCTTCAAACCTTCAAACCTTCACGGTCGGAGAGCTGCGTTGATCAGTATAGTGGTGAGACCTTTCGCGTCGGTGTGCTAGGCGATGCTCATCCCTCCTTTGTTCAGTCAGCTCCAATGTCCTTGCAGGTCAACTTATCTAGCAAAGAGATCAGTGAGGCATACCAAAACGTCGTTGCTGGCAGAAACATAGATTGGGTAATATACACATACGACAAGGGTGGAAATGACCTCAAAGTGCAGGCCACTGGGAACGGTGGGCTTCAGGAACTAGAAGAAGAATTCTCAGACGGACGGTATGGGCACATCGTCTCTTTACTCAATCCCTCTTTCTGATTTATGTGCAGGATGCAGTACGCATTCGCGCGTGTCATAGATCCTAATGTATGCTTTCATTACGTCTACCTCAGCATAATTCTGATGAGTCGATCTCGTCTCCTTCAGAGTAAACTGGCCAAGTTCGTACAGATCAACTGGTGTGGAGATGGCGTGCCCGTAGCCAAGAAAGGTCTATTCCACACTCACTCCACTGCTGTTGCGAAATTTCTCCGCGGTTCTCATGTTGTGATCAGTGCTCGCAACGAGGTTCGTACCGCATTGAATAATCGTATATCTATAATCTTACTGTTCCCGCAGTCCGATGTCGCGCCTGCGCTCATAATGAAGCGTGTTGAAGCTGCATCTGGGGCAAAATACTCAGCACACAACGAGCAGGCGCGCAAGTTCGAACCGATCGCCCCAGTAGGTAGCAGTTACACGCCTGTCGGGCGCCCCGACATCACTGCCATGCGCAGCGCCCAGCCGCCACCGAGGAACATTTCATCATCCGTGCCTTCAGCACCGAAACCTGTTACGACATTGACATTCTCTAAGCCTGCGATACCCACTGCGCCGCGCCCTGTTGTTGGTGGCGCTGCTTCTGTACGACCTGCTGGTACAGGGAAAGCCCCCGCTGATGCTTGGGAAGAAGAGGCGCCTTCTGCATCGCTGCCTCCACCACCTCCGCCTGCTGCGTCACGTCCGCCGGCCATACCCAGCGCTCCAAGGCCTGCTTTTTCTGTAAGCCTGGGATTTTCTTATCAAATTATGTTTAACCATGGATTTGCAGTCTTATGCTGGCACAACCGCTGCACGCTATACTCCCACAGCCCCCACTACCCCGCCTGCCGTCCTTTCCTCCAATGTTCCTGTTAAACCTGCAGAAGAAGATCGTATTGCCCCAGTAGTAAGTGTGTCGTTATTTACAACCATGTTCTCTTGTGATGTATATCTCAGGGTACCGCGTGGACACCGGTCAAACTCACACCAGGCAGGCTGAAAAATCCGTTTGCACAATTTGAGCAGCAGCAGCAGCAGCAAGCTCCTCCACCCCGAGCATCCGCTGCTGGCGGATCAAAGAAACTCACCTGGAGCGAACGCCAACTTCAAGCGAAGAAACAAGCAGAGGAAGAAGAGCAACGAAGTAAACAGGCTTCGTGGCAAAGCCCCGCGTCTACAGGTTCACGCAGCAGTCCGACACCAGGAAGATTTGGCGGCAAAGTTGCTGCTGCAGCTGTAGGTGGTGCAGTTATCGGTGCGACTGGGGTTGCATTAGCAAGTGCTGCAGAGCCTGAGTCTCAGGCAGAATATGAAGTTCCTGTGAGACTTGTTGATATTGGTGAGAAAACTCACGCTTAACACTTTGTAGCAGCAGCAGCCCCCACCCGCTCCCCCTATTTCAACACGTCCACGATTTGTGCCGCCTCCGCCTCCTGAGCCAGAACCAGAACCGGAAGTAGAAGAGGAGGCTCCTCCGCCACCGCCGCCGCCACCACCACCACCGCCACCAGCATTTGCGCCTGCGCCTATTGAATTGGAAGAAGAGGAAGCAGTGAGTATAAGATGATGGCAAGTGACTCAGTACTTATTCTATCTACAGCCGCCGCCGCCGCCGCCACCACCGCCACCTCCTCCTCCGCCACCTGTAGCCCAGATGCAGGCGCTGAGTGTGGAACCAGAGCCAGAATCAGAGCTAGGGCTAGAGCCAGAGTCCGCTCCTGCGGGCGAGGGTGTCTGTGCTGTGGTGTTGTATGATTATGAGGTTAATAATTGAATTTTTCTTTGTTCTTCAGAAAATCTGACAAAACCCATTTTCCATACTAGGCTACGGAAGATAATGAAATGAACTTGCAGGAAGGTGAACTTATTGAGCAAATCGAACAGATTGACGAAGGTTGGTGGAGTGGCGTTAGCCAAAGAGGTGAGAAGAGCGGGTTGTTCCCAGGTAAGTGTTTCTTTTGTACAATTCACCGGGTCTATACCGACTGCATCATAGCAAATTATGTGGAAATTGTGGAGCAATCTGAAGAAGAGGCTCCACCTCCACCTCCACCTCCGCCGCCACCACCACCGCCTCCAGCTGTGAGTAAATCTAGTGTTGAACGATATGCGTTGGTTCTCATGCAAAAATAGCCGGCAACGCCGCCCGCTCTTGAACCTGAACCTGAGGTCTCTGTTGCCGACGAGGGCATTGTAGCAGTGGCTCTTTACGAGTAGGTCTGTTTCTTAGATTAACTTTACGGACTAACCCCTTTTCCTTTTCTTTTCAGCTATGAAGCTGCCGAAGACAACGAAATATCATTCCTTGTAGGTGACAGGATTGTTGAAATTGAGGCGGTTGGTGAAGGGTGGTGGCAAGGCAAGAATCCACATGGCGATCTCGGAATGTTCCCCGGTATGATGTTCTTACTCGTTGTATGCATCGAGAAGACGAGCTGACCGTGCCCTGCAGAAAATTACGTCGAACTCCAAGAATAAGGAGTGGGCGCTAGCGAATATGATCTGTCTTATAAATTCTGAACAACCACATGTATCAAATGATGAATCAAGTTGTGGCACCATCTGTGAGAACAACCCCATGTCCAACTAGCGTGTGCAATCTTGCAAAGAATAATTGATTCCATTTACACGTTTATTTAGTCGATCCTGTCAAATGTTGGGAACTCCATGTTCAAGATGCCCGCCTTCATCGCAATTTTCAGTGCGATTTCTCGTACGCCTCTGACCTCCTCGATCGTTGCGCCATTTCGAACAGCACCAGTGAGCTTCCATTCAACCTGACTGAGCGTGTCGTTCGCGATCAGGGCAGAAATAATGGTGAATGACGTCTCCTTGGATGAGATCACTTCCAAGAAGGCGTACACATACCCGTACCCAAGTGTCATCGTGAAGTGTTCTGGTGATCGAATTCGGGAGCTAATTCAGGAGCATTTCTCTTTGGGAACATACCTAGGTCTGGGTATATGGATTTAAGCATGGGCTGAATTTCCGCTGCGGTATCACCATATTGCAAATCAAAATATGCCTGACCACCAGCAGCAGCTTCCTCTTTCGATCGAGTGGGGTCGCTGTCGCAGGAAGAGAAGTCTCAGGATAACTCGCACACTGACCGCAGAAGCTCGGTGTCTCGAAGCTCTTCGGGGGTAGCTTCATATAGCGAAATAAGAGCGTGGATAACCTACAGAAATTGTGAGATCATTAACGTCAACGAGTATAGCATATTAACTTTGGGATAACCTGAGAGCAAGCCAGATTTAAAGATACTCTCCCTCATCTTCCGCACGAGCAATCTACGATTCTTCATCTGAGGTGTCAGGGAGTTTCCCAAGATCGTCAAGAACATGGCGGAGTACACATGGGACGGCTTCGGGGTGGTTGCTCGAGCTGAATGCTACAGCAGCAGCTAGGTACATCACTGTCGACATATTTTGCTGGTGCAGGATACAAAGGCTGTAATTCGTTGAGAAGCTCAGGAGTCGCAATATCAGTCATACTCGTGGCGAATGAAGAATTTCTGCTACCGCCTGTGAGCGGGTCTTATAGTCATATGCAGACCCAATAGAAGGAAGCCAGCGCGTTCCGACTGAATCATGGCTGCGTCTGCTTCGAGTGTTACTGAGTTACTGGCAGGGTCGGACTGAGCGTAATTTATCCGGTTGATCAGGATACGCCCCTGTCTACTAAGTCGGCCAAATCACAAATACCCTAGTATCCGCTGTAAACATCAGCTTGCTTGAGCATCTAGAAATAATCAGCGTTTCCCTCGTGGCACCAGCTACAGACTTTTGCGGCATCATATACCTCATATCACCCTCCGGTATCCTTTTCACCCTGTAAGGTCTGTTCCAGGTAATATTCTACAAACTCCGAGCCATGCGGTAAAGCCTCAGCTTGATTGCACTGCACCTGCCGCACCCAGCGAGACCGCAAATGACCATCAGAGACTAATACTCTGTTTGATACACCAACGAATCGCGGCCATGTCGTATATGCGACCTTCCAAAGGCTAATTGATTCCATGTACACATAGAGTACACCTGGATACCACCCGGACGTTAGTCGGTTGTATGTGTAATCGAATAGATCAAATGTTTGGAACTTCAATTTTCAAGGGGACGCCCGCCTTGATTGCGATTCTCAGTGCGATCTCTCGTACAGCTCTTACCTCCTCAACTGTTGCGCCATGGTCAACAGCACGAGTTAGGTGCCATTCAAGCCGACTAAGCGTGGCATTCGCAATCATGGCCGAGATAGTGGCGAATGTCGTCTCCTTGATCGAGATCACTTCCGTGAAGGAGTCCACATACCCGCATCCAATTGACATCGTGAAGTGTTCTGGCGATGATCGATTTAAGGAGCTGAGGAAAAAGAATGTTTATGAAAGCATACCGAGGTCTGGGTATATGGATCTAAGCACGGACTGGATTTTTGTTGCCGGATCACCAAACGTCGAATTAAAATATGCCTGGCCAACTGCAGCGTCTTCCTCGTTCGATCTAGTAGAGTCACTGTGATACATCGAGTGAGAAAGAGAGAGATTTTGATGACTCGCGCACGCACCGTAAAGGCTCGGTGTCTCGAAGGTCTTCTGGGGTGGCTTCATAGAGCGAAACAAGAGCGTTGATAGCCTGCAGATGTGGTTAAGTAGATCGCCTATGTAACGAGTATGACTCATGAACTTTTGGACAACCAGAGAGCATGCCAGACTTAAAGATTCCATCCCTCATCTTCCGCACGAGCAACTTGCGATCTTCATACGACGTGACAGAGAGCTTGTCGAGATCGTCGAGAGCATAGCGAAGTACGCGTGGGACTGCTTCGGGACAGTTGCTCGAGCTGAATGCTACACCGGCAGCTAGGAACCAGTCACCATCGACATATTTTGCAGTTGCAGGATACAAAGACTGTAGTTCCTTGAGAAACTCAGGAGTCGCGATATCAGCCATCCTTGTAGCGATTAGTCAAGTAATGGATTTACGGCAAACAGTTCATACTGAACGGGCCGAAACGGAGGCGGGGCCAAACCGAGGAGGTCATGGGGTACGGTAGCATTGTTTGTACAGAGGTCTCGCATTCGCAACCATTCATTTCAAAGTCACGGTTTGGCGGGTAAAGGACTTGTAACATACTGCCACTGGCTTGGATACAACAGCGTTTACAACTTTCCAAAGGATCATTGATTCATTTATACATATGCATACACCTTTACGTAGTAGATTGTGTCAAATGTCGGGAACCTCATTTTTTAAGGGGACGCCCGCCTTGATCGCGATTTTCAGTGCGATCTCTCGTACACCTCTTACCTCTTCAACTGTTGCGCCATTACGGACAGCGCCAGTCAAGTGCCATTCAACCTGACGAGGCGTGTCATTCGGGATCAGGGCAGAAATCATGGCGAATGACGTCTCCTTGGCTGAAGTCACTCCCATAAAAGCGTACACATATCCGTACCCAAGTTTTGTTGTAAAGTGTTCTGCGGGTATCCAAATTCAGGAGCTGATCACTGGCAGAAGTATGTCTATGGGGACATACCGAGATCTGGGTATATGGATCGAAGCATTGGCTGAACTTTCGCTGCTGTATCACCGTATGTTGAATCAAAATATGCCTGACCAGCAGCTGCAACTTCCTCTTTCGATCGAGTAGAATCGCTATCATACAATTTATGAGGAAGAGAGGAATCACGATAACTTGCACACTGACCGCAGAGGCTCGGTGTCTCGCAGCTCTTCGGGTGTGACTTCATATAGCGACACAAGAGCATCGTAGACCTAGAGATAGTGAGCAATTTGTAAGATCACCAACGTCAACGACTCGATGTGGCATTAACTTTGAGATAACCAGAGATCAAGCCAGACTTAAAGATCCCATCCCTTATCTTCCGCACAAGCAACCTGCGGTCTTCATCCGAGGTGTCAGGGAGCTTGTCGAGATCGTCGAGAGCATAACGGAGTATGTATGGGATGCCTTCAGGACAGTTGCTCGAACTGAATGCTATACTGGCAGCAAGGAACCAGTCACCATCGACATATTTTACTGGTGCAGGATACAAAGACTGTAGTTCGCTGAGAAACTTGGGAGTCGCGATGTCAGCCATTCTGGTAGGGAATCAAATCAACCAATTGAAGGCTAGGACTTGTGTACGCTCTAATTATAGAATCGTAACTGCGCCTACGCGCCTAGCCCCTGACCCCATTTTTCTAGACTGGTGACCAGCCCCTCTATGACTCATGAGGCAAGCCATCGATAGAGGTGGCTTGCCTCATAGAGGGGCTGGTCACCAGTCTACCATTTTTCTAGGATCCTCACATTGACTCGAGCCAATTTTACACTGTCGGGCACCCGCGATTTCTCACCCACTGTTGGAAGCTAAAATCTTGCAAACATAATGCATTTGAATCCATTCAGGCAACGAAGTGGCATCAGGTGTTAGTTGAATAAGTTGAATACACAAACGACATAGAGGGCTCACACTGGACAACAGGCTCGCCGGCTGGCATAAATTCCAGGGAAAAAGTGCTGTCATGCCGCAAGAGGTAAAAAGGTGATAGAGATTCTAGACAGACAGACCAAAATTGTTAGGATTCGCCACCAAACGAAAAGTATTAATGGGGCGGAGGCCAAAATAATGCACACAAGCTAAAGACAGAGTGAGTCTGACAGTCAGGAAAATGATGTACCTCCCCACCCCTAGCTTTCAAGTCATCCTTGGTCGCATCGTAAGAGCCAACGACCCAAGGAGCGTCCATCGGTGAGACTTCAGCAATGCTGGAAGAATTGGAAGTGGACTGAGCCATATCGTTCTGATGTGTGTAATTTGCGTGCGCTCCTAAGTTGGGATGGTGTTCGACAAGGCAGTGCTCCGAGTCCTAATTTTAAAACCGCAGGATTCATGTTCCTAACCCTCAGCAGGCCTAATCCTTAACATTCCTAAATCTTTTCCGACCCTCTCCATAGAGAAGATTTATCAGATGCGTGGGTCTCAAACTAATTTCCTATCACGTAGAAACCGGGTCTGATAGACCCTTATAGGTACCGAGAGATGCTGCCTGAGGTGAAAACTCATATGATAAGTTCTCGCTTAGGCAGGCCTTAGCCAATCAGATGTGATTATATGATACTTTCCGTTGCACTCCCGGTACCTCAATGTACCTGGTATAGCTGTTCACGTTCACCTCTGGATATGAGACGTTCACCGATTGCGAACCTTCGGCGACCGGCAGAACACTGCCACGATAGCCTCAGGAAGCTTTAAAGTCTTGCAACACTGTTGTTGAACAAACGCATTAATCAAGATGCCAGGTGCTGTGAGCCCCATATTAATATCGTTACGAGGCCTGCTCACGTTTGCAACAGTAGACCATGACCCCACGACTGACTTCATAGCAGGCACAACAGCAGGTAGAAAATTTGCAATCAACAATTTGAATGGCCATCGGTGTTGATAGCTTGAGCTTTCCAGGCATCGTCGGCCTTCTTATTGCTCATCCATTTGACACAGGTATGTTTGGTCGTGGGTTCCGTAGCGCCATGACATTACCTGACTGTGAAACAGTCAAAGTCCGCCTACAAAATCCTGATCTATCCTCAAGATACCATTCAGTATCGCATGCATTCGCGACCATCATTAGAGAGGAGCGTTTCAGTGGCTTGTATAAGGGCATTGCTTCACCTCTGGTTTTGTTTTCACACAAATGCTATGGCCCTAGCTTACCTGACAAATAAAGGCAACATGCGCGTTTATGAACGGTCTCGTATTCGCCTCCTACAAGTTTTTCCTTAAGGCGCAAATGGTGGATGGTTCTATTCCCTCGCTCACCGAAGTTGCAATTGCTGGCAGCTGTTGTGGCGTTGCCATGTCGTAAGCGCTCTACCTACCATTGCAGGAGTAATTTGCAGGCAACTAACCAAACGGACGTGATGATTAGAATTTTTGCTACGCCGATCGAACTGATTAAGATCAGGCAGCAAAACATGTTAGAGAGCGGACTAGGAAGCGTCTCAGCCAGCAAACTTATATACACTATTCATCGGGAACACGGTCTCAAGGGATTGTTTCGTGGTCTCACCGCTACAGCCTTTCGTGATTTAGGATATGGTGCATACTTTTTGGGGGTAAGCGCTCTCACAGCCCATTTACCATGGTTTGACGTCCACCGGGAAGTATGAGGCCTCAAGTCGATACCTCACTTCTCTTTCTCCTGGGCTTAATGGTTCCACCTCACTGTCAGACTCAAGCCAAAGATCCATACCCCTTTGGATGCTGTTTATCAGTGGAGGGGTGGCAGGTGTCGTTGGTTGGCTTCCAACATTTCCGATGGACGTTGTGAAGACGCGCATGCAGAGTACCGAGACCCCAGGAGCTCGAAGCATAATGCGGCCGGAAGTGACTACAGGCGATAACCCATATCGCACAACCATATCAACGATCCAGCATTCATATCGCACAGGTGGGGCTGGAGGCTTCCTTCGCGGACTGAGCCCGACTATGCTGCGGTAAGTTGGTCTGAGTGTGTTGCGTACAAATTCTTATTTGTGATTGTTCTTATCCCAGGGCGATTCCAGTCAACATGGCTACATTTGCAGTATACGAAACTGTTGTAGGCATACTCTCGCCATGACAGCACTATGAACCGTCTGTCGAGCAAACTGCACAGTCAATACCGTAGCAATGATACCGTAAATGCGCGTTAATGTACATTTGGCAGATTTCTAATCGATCTTGCTGTGTGGGTGGAATTGCAGATTGTGACATGGCTGCGCTGTTGACCGCATCCATGGTACCGGTAGCTTCCTCAATTGTAGCGTTCAAACTATCCCGAGCACCCAGAAGTGTGCCGACAAGTAGTTGTGTACACGGTGGCGGCGAATTCTCACCCCTGGTCTGCCTTGCATATCAGGTCATATTTTTGTACAAAAGTCCGACTGCCACCTTTATCAGTTTGTCGGAAGCTTCAATATGACAACCGCAGGAGAAATCATTCCAGCAAGTCTCTATTTGTTTACATAAAGACAACCCATGGAGGTGTTCTGGAAAAGTGACCCTTCCCACTGAGTTATACGGGTACGCGCCCGTGCTAGCGGCGAAAGCTACAGGGACATGCTGTGGTGAGAAATTGACGGAACACCGTATGGTTGCAGTTAGATTAGCCCCCGCGGACACAAAAGACTGATGAACTTAGCAGCAAGGTTTTATGTGTTTTTTTAATGAAATGTACCCCACGATGTCGCACAAGACAGGGGGCATGGTGTCGATGACAATACATTCTTGAACTCTAACTTACACGCCATGGTGCCGGTCAACATGCTTCTCAGAAAGGAGGTTGGCCAAGCATATTTGTCTAATCCATGCTTCTCGGAAGACGACATTATTAGCATTCTGTCGGAAGGAAAAGCGTCGATTGCAGTGAGCAGTGCTTGTTAACACACTATTTTCGAAAGGCGCTCCGTCAAGTATGGGCACAAAGAATCCATCAATGCGTGCCAATCGGCCAACAATCCTTGATACGCCAAACCAGAAGCTAGCTCCACATATGCTTCTAAAGCCAAACGATGAATCTTCCATGTCGGACGGTACATTGAAATGGAATGCAAAGCCTATAAAATGCAGAAAGGCCATCTCAATTAGAGCACAACACGTTTCTCTGATATGGAACAACTCATTTGCAAATATGATCTTCGGAAATGGTTTCGGTACAAGGGGGGATAGTGGGGGACAGAGCAAGGCAAGCATTTTCGGTTAGCCATCGGAGACGAAAAAGATGACAGCTCGTAGAAGCGACATGTCGAACACTAGGGCCTATCCAACCAGATTTCTGAGAATTATCAGTCAATATCCAACTTTATACTCCACAATTTCTAGTAAACACCACGGTGCACTCACATTCAGCGCTATCTGCTAGCAGTCCGACCCCTTTTCAAAGAGAAGGAAGACGGATCAAATCCAGATATAACATGCCAGTTTGAATTCACGTGGCAGGGTATGCCACTCGCCACACCATTAAGATAATAAGATCAGGACATCTGTTTCCAGAAACCAGATACGTGAGCATATGAACACAAGCACGGATCAGATAGTACAGTGAGTGCTGGTCTCAACCTCCTGGACGATGTACGATGTGAACCACGGGTCACCTAATTATCGGGGTCGCAGAGTTCAAGTAGATAAGTACCACTCGATCATCAAATCGGAGGAGATACAATCCAACCTTATATGCTGCGTGATATGCGGATCCGTCATTCACCACACCAACATCTTTTCCCATGGAGCCCATCTATGAACAGTACGCTGCAGTGCTTGAGATGATTAACCAGCCTCTCGATCACTTTGCTTTGTGCTGTGGTCCAGACCCCAGTTGATATCCGATAGTCTTCACTGTGCAATGCTGGACAGTAACAAAATAGGCCCGTTGCATTACTTTCATGCGAGAACAATTTGCTACGCCGAGCATAGCCATGTAGTTCGCCGTAGAGGCGGCTACTAGTAACTGAAAGTGCGGCCTCAAGCATGAAGGTATCGTGTCAAGTCGGAATATTTTATTTCTCACGGTCTCCCATCCTCTTCATCCAGACTTCAGAACCCGACTCTGTAGTTCAATCTGTACCACAAATGGCGTCCAGGATCGCGGTCAATGCGCTCAAGGCTTCTGGTCAGTTTTCAGGATATTCCGCCATGCTATTTTATACTGAAGTCCTGGTCAATTTCCGCAGCTCGGCCACGCGCCCTCCCTAGCTTTGCCCGGGCTGTCAACGCGTACGTTCGACGTCGGTCTCTAAAGAAATATGTTTATTTAACGATACCCATGCAGGCGCACAATGAGCTCAAATCCCCCACCTGAGCAGCGTGCAGCAGAAATTCTAAATACCCTCCCTTCCTCGCCGAGTCTAATCACCAAGACTGGTTCTGCAATCCTCGGTACCGGTCTTATTGCAACTGCTATCTCCCAGGAGCTCTATGTTGTGAACGAGGAGACCGTTGTTGCTGCCGGCACTTTTATCCTGCTTGCCTACATCGCCAAGGTACGTTCGTCGTAATTGCGCTTTCAACAATTACCATATGCTTGTTTTCGCGTAGCTTGTTCGGGAACCATACCGTGACTGGGCAAATGGTCACATTGAACGCATTAAGAACGTTTTGGAAAGCTCGCGAACGGAACACACTCAGACAGTGAAGGACCGTATCAACTCCGTCGAGCAAATGAAGGATGTCGTTTCATTGACTCAGGGTCTCTTTGCTCTCTCGAAGGTAAGCGACAGTCACCTGTTGGTTCGATAACTACTTAGTAATTCTTCTGTGAGTAGGAGACCGCTCAGCTGGAGGCAGATGCATTCGTCCAGCAACAGAAGGTCGCTCTTGCTTCTGAGGTGAAAGCTGTTCTCGATAGCTGGGTTCGGTATGAGCAGCAACAGAAAGAAAGCGAACAGCTTGAGCTCGCTAAGAGCGTGATTGCCAAGGTTATGGCCGACCTTCAGGACGAGAAGGTGCAAAAGGACATCTTGATTAGTGCAGTCGCAGAGGTTGAGCGTGAGTACCGATCTGTCTTTGTCCGTTCATCCTTCAGTTCTGAGTGTTATTTTCTTTATGCAGAGCTCGTGAAAAGCAAAGCAATCTAGATGCATACCGGGTGATCAATAGTTGATTATGGCCAGGTAATTCATGATAGAGTAGCGTAGTTTTTCTATACAACTAACTTCTATCATCCTACGAGTACAAATTCATTTGTGCGGCCATTTCATATGGAACTTTGAAAAAGTTCAGCTTGAGTGTCACCAATGCAATGGCAATGGCTGACATTTCCAATAAGTACCACAAAGCCAAACGTGGCCAAACAGGAAACGGCCGCGACGACGCGCCTCAAGGGCCTCACGCGTTTCGGCACGTACAAGTATAATTCTTTGTGCCAGTGCTCGCCAGCTTTTTCTTTCATTTCACGACCTTGAACGTAGGGAGCATACAGCCGTCATGGATTCAGACCTCATTAAGCTCGTCAACCGGTTGCAAGATACATTCAGCAACCTCGGTGAGTTCCCAAGGGTTATGCGATTAGGGTTTGCGTTGACTTGGTTGAGGGGCAGGCGGTGAACTGGACATGCCACAGCTAGTCGTGGTGCGTGCACGTTGATGGTTGTATTACCGAAAGCATTGCTCAGAAGTTCTTTGACAGGTCGGCAGTCAGTCTGCGGGCAAATCAAGTGTACTTGAAAAGTTAGTGGTAATTATCGCATCTGAAATATTGTTCATTATACCTTTATTAGCATCGTTGGTCGCGACTTCCTTCCGCGTGGGCAGGGCATTGTCACCCGCCGTCCACTTGTCCTCCAACTTATTCACACCCCTTCACCCGATCCAGCAGCCCCTACATATACGGAATGGGGTCAATTTTTGCATATCGACAAGCGGTTCACGGATTACAATGAAATACGGAAAGAGATAGAGCAGGAGACGTTCCGAGTCGCTGGACAGAATAAGGGCATTAGCAAATTGCCCATTTCGCTGAAAATATACAGCCCTGATGTCCTGGACCTCACTCTGGTAGACTTGCCTGGCTTGACTAAGGTATGTTCGATGCCAATTTCTTATAGGTACTCCTGACCTTCGTAGATTCCAGTCGGAGACCAACCGAGTGATATTGAGAGGCAGATACGCAGCCTCGTTGTCGATTATATCTCGAAATCCAATAGGTTGGCCATTAGTTCTCGCTGTTGTGATGCAGCTTTCTTATTGTATTTAGCGTTATATTGGCTGTTTCCGCTGCTAATGTCGACCTTGCCAACTCCGATGCATTAAAGCTGGCTCGCTCCGTCGATCCGCAAGGACGTCGAACGATCGGGGTGCTGACAAAGCTGGACTTGATGGACGCAGGTACCAACGCGCTCGATATCCTTACAGGACGCGTCTATCCGCTAAAGCTAGGCTTCATTGGGGTTGTGAATCGGAGTCAGCAGGACATCAACTCAGAGAAGAGTTTGCCCGACGCTCTAGATTCAGAGGCCGAGTTCTTTTGCAATCATGCTGCATACCGGAACATTGCGCACAAGAATGGCACGAAGTATCTTTCTAGAACGCTGAACCAGGTGCTGATGAATCATATACGCGATAAGCTGCCGGACATGAAAGCTCGCCTCAACACGCTCATGGGACAAGCACAGCAGGAACTGAATTCTTTTGGTGACGCTGCCATCTACGGGGACAAGAATCAGGTAGGTCATTTATCGAGATACGTGGACCATGAACTCAGTGTCACACAGCAAGGCGGACTGATCTTACGGCTCATGAATAAATTCGCACATGATTTCGTTGCATCGATAGAAGGTACCAAGGTCGACATTTCGACCAAAGAGCTCTCAGGCGGAGCGCGCATATATTACATCTTCAACGACGTCTTTGGGCACGCACTCGCTTGTATTGATTCGACCTCGAATCTTGATAACCAGGACATCCGAACTGCGATTCGGAATTCGACTGGCCCTCGGCCAAGCTTGTTTGTCCCGGAGTCTGCTTTCGATCTGCTAGTAAAGCCACAGATTAAGTTATTGGAGTCGCCCAGTCTGAGATGTGTAGAGTTGGTATACGAAGAGCTTGTCAAAATCTGCCACAATTGCACAAGTGTAGTGAGTCATTATTATTATCTTACCTCAGTTTACCTATTCAAACTCCACCACAATAGGAATTGGAGCGATTCCCCCGCCTTCACGCCCAACTAATTGAATGTGTGTCAGAACTCTTGAGAGAACGACTCGGACCCACGTCAGAATATGCGCAGAGCCTGATCGAGATACAAGCTGCATACATCAACACCAACCACCCTGCATTCATATCGGGCTCCGCGGCCGCCGCACAAGCTGCGACTTCTCCCGCTCCCAAACCTGCGCAACCGTCACGCGTACGCACCAATTTCTGATCTTGTCTCATTCTGATGGTCTCAATATGCGCTTCTTTTTCCGTTAGCCCCAAAGCAGTGAGCCGATAAATGGCGTACCCACACTAGAAGACGAGGATGAGTCGTCGGCCGAGGAGCCTGTGGGAGCAAATGGAGTCCTTTCTCGTGACGGGCGCTCCGTGTCCTCCACACTGCATGACCGCACACGAATTGCAGGCTCAGCGCCAACTACGAAAGCATCATCGTCCAAGCCGCATCCTGCTCAGGGTCCCCGTCATTCCTCCGCGCATTCCCAAGCAACGCAACCAGGAGCACCAGGAACTTCCCCACATTCTGCAAGAGAGACGTTCCTCAACTATTTCTTCGGGCAGAACGGTCCAGGGCCAATTGCGGGATCAACCGTGGATAGATCACATGCTGGTCCAGCGCCGGTACCCACAGGCAGGGACATTTCAAATGCGGAGACCACAGGCCCGACCGGTCTTATGGCCGGCAAGCGGACACTTGATGGCAATAACGCCGCATTTGATATGAAGAGCCTGGGGAAACATATCGAAGCCGTAAGTGTTTGCTAGTACAGATATTCCTTGTATGAGGATTGATGACACGGTTTTAGATATCGTCTTCTGAACCTGGCTCCCAAATCACTCTGCGAGAGGAGATGGAGACGTCACTGATAAGATCTCTGATTGCATCATACTTCTCGATTGTCCGCCAGAGCATACAGGATTTGATACCAAAGGCGATCATGCACTTCTTGGTCAACTACACCTCGCAGCAAGTGCAGAACCGATTGGTCGCATCTCTATACAAGCCTGAGCTTTTTGCGGATTTGCTGAACGAGGATGAGGCATTGGTTGCGGAGCGGACGAGGGTAAAAGCGTTGTTGGATGCATACAAAGAAGCCTTCAAAACACTTTCAGAAGTCAATTTGAAGCCCATATAGGCGGCTTTACCTTTCCTGACTATTCCAACCATCCATGACCTTAGACTCCTTCGGATTTACCGAAATACTATCCGCATAGCAAGACTAGCGTGTAGCACATGTGCACTCGGATATCAGATTGCGTAAATACTGTGAGATCTAAACCGTACCAACAAGCCTCGAAGCGATCGTCGCAAAATGGACCAAGATGCAAAGTAGCAGTGCGCGGTAATGACGAGCCCCCCGTCCGGATTCTAACAAGAAGGCAATGTGTCAACAATCATTCAACTCATGAGTCAGCCTTCACAGCGACCCATTTCTCCTTAGAGTGGTTGCTATCTTTGACACCGGAATCACCAGACCCCGTACTATCGGCGGCCTTGTCAGGCTCCTCCTCTGAGGTAATGCTTTCCTCAGTGTCTGCCTCAATACCGCCGTTACTGCTGTCCGATTCAGAGCTTGACGATTCACTGGTGCTCAGGACAACGACTGGTTCGGTCGTAGTCAGAGATGTGGTGCTGCTGGAAGCACCTTCCAACTTCAAGGCGGCCTCGGCGCGGTGAGCCTTTTTGGTTTTCGCACGCTCTTTCCTTTCGGTCTTCTCTTTGACATCCTTTTCTTCTTGCTTTAAAATTTGTCTCACCATCAGGACGCGTATAATCGAGTTTGATAAGACATTACCTCTTTGGCAACCTTCTCTTCCTTCTGAATAGCTTTGTGAGTGACATCATCCAATGGAACGGGACTAAGCACGATACCTCCTTGCGTTCCTTCTCCTCGGTCTATCCCATGATCAGATATTGCAACAGAACTAAGCGAATCACAGAAACTTACCTCTTTCTTCTCCTTCGCCTCGCGCTTGAGATAAATTCAGCATAAGTCACGCAAATATTGTACCATACGTACTTCCGCCTTCTCCTTCTTGAGCTTCTCCCGGGTCTCCCGCTCCTCAATGACCCTGTAAAGTAATTCAGTTCATGATGCGCTTCTCAAGGTATGTATACGTGCCACTGCGCAACTTCATCGACGCATTCGCGTGGGCGAACCTTATTCTTTAACAAGTAACCTTGAAGTGCGGCAACCTGAAATTGCGTCAGCGGCGAATACACCATCGGTTCCGAAAACTTACGCTTAGCTCATTCTCGGGGATACTATCTGCGAAACGCTTAGCAAGCTCAGAAATTTCAGTCTCATCAAGCACAGGAATAGTGTGACTGGGCGCCTTGCGCTTTGGCAAGGGGAGATTTTTCTGCGAAGTGTCAACGTCCTTGGACAACTCTTCAGATGGAGATGCGGCTGAAGCACCAGCGGGCTTGGAGGGGAAGAAACACTTGAAAATGCCCTCGGCTTGCCATTTTGTCGCATGTGTGAAATTCACCCAGACATCCATGCGGCCTGGGCGACTAAGAGCTGGATCAAGGCGCTCAATATGGTTAGTCGTGGCAAAAAGGAGTCTGTGATAAGGCGTATCAGTGGCAAGGTTTCAGAGGGGAGTCATAGCGACACACCGGCCTTCCGCAGCGGCGACCCCATCGAGGCTGTTCAAAAGTCCACTCAAGCTTAATGTTGATCCATCGTTAGTCTCAGTGGTAGTGCTATTGGTGTTAGATGTTGTGGGAGCACCAGTTGACGATGCATCACGACTGACGGAGCGCGTGAACGCGGCATCCAGATCTTCAAGAAGCAAAATACATCTGTTATGAGAATAATATGAATACCGGGAAATGACCGTAGATGACGGAGAACCGTACCTGGATGGTACATGACCCATCAATGTTGTCAGTGTATTATCACTCATCCTGAATTCGGCAAGCGTTAATAGTTGATTACTTAGTGGGTCGGGCGACTCTTACCCCTTTGACGACAAGCTGACAACGTAGATATCCAGACCTAATTCACCCGCCAACGAATGTATCAATGAAGTCTTGCCACTATGACCAATGGTGCGTGAGTATCGGTGATATCGTGAGCACATTAATCATACGAACCTTCCAGGAACACCGTGTAACAGATATCCACGGCGGAACGGTATACCTGTATGTCATCAGGTCTAATTTCAACGTTACACCATCTCACGCACCTCTCTCAGCATACCTGGAAAAAGTAATTGATATTCTGATAACAACTAAATTCTGGGAGCTCACTCACCAATCTTCAGAACACAGGAAATCTTTGCAATCAGCCAAGAGCATATCTTTGACGCCTGGTTGCAACACGATAGAACTCATAGGGCGCTTCTGACGAGCTCCATTCCAACGCCAACAGCCATAAGTCCTTGGAATGGAATGAGATATGTTTGTACCTTAATGACAGGCCTAGACTCACGTATCGGCCATAAAAATATGGACGCGATGTTCGGCATCCTTCTCATACTCACGCTTCGCCTCAAGAACGAGTTTTTTTCAAAATGTCATTGTTGCGAGCGATCACACTGCAGGCTGATAAGCACGTTGACGGAACACTAATAAAAAGAAGAACTGACCTAATTTTCAGAGCCGAACCATGACCGTAGTCCGGATAGCGCTTGGTCCTGGTTATCTATCAAAAAGTGTGTTAGCATTCCGAGGACATTACCGAATAGTAAAAGCATACCCGAAGCCAATGGCCACGGTAATAAATGGTGTGAGTTGTATCTGGCAAAACATTCAATCACGTGGAACCCATATGCGGCAATAACTTACCTATACTGGGCATGAACGCGACCTTGCGTTTGCGACGTCCGTGTACGAGAGCATCCTCGTCTTCATCTTCATCTTCCTCCTCTAAGTCGCCCGTCGTTGACTGCGTAAGACCATTACGGCCAACGGTCCTGGTGGTAATTTCAAATTCGCGGCTGCGTCCCCACGCGGGTTGCTATTCTCAGCATCAATGTCATTCATAGTTGGTCATGTTCAAATTGCTACCCACCTTCGAAAGCCAGTGCATGAGCCTACAAACAGAGGTAAGAACTTGTTCACGATTTTGATAGATGAAATTTACCAGTCGTACGGATAGTCTTCCTGGCTGAAGTGTGCCGTCAAGAAGAAGGCTGCAGATGTCAACATTAGATACTGGCATTCCGTAAACTGGAGCGTTCCATACAGTCAAGGAAAGTATGCCATGCTCCTGCTGAGGCTCTTCTGGCCGTTTCGACAGTCCCACCGATGACAACAAGTTTCTGTCGCGAACATTTTGCGTTAGTACATTTATTGCTCCTGAACGAACACAGCGTACAAGGGTGTCTTGTATTGCGTTAGCACTGCCGACCCCCAGTGGGGATAGCATACTCTTGAGTGCATCCATCGAGGATGAGGGTATTAGAGAAAGTAGGGGGAGGCGCACTTCTTCCCGCTACGGACGGCCTTTTAAAGGTATCTTATTGGCGCCTCGTGTACAGGGTGGCGGACAAGGATGACGGGATTAATATCTCGGTAGACTTGCCCGATTGAAAGCGAGTATGATAAATAATAAGTATTGTTCTGGCGCCGTGCGATCTGAAAGGTATTAGGGCAGCGGACAACCAAAAAGGACCGTGGCGCCACATAAGATAAGCACACATAAACTAGCATAAACTTCGCTAGTAAGTCACGGTAAACGATTCAGTTTAGCGCATCCCCATTACAACTTCAATGAAACGTCAGTTCAAATCTGTGCACGTTACGTCTATCCGCCTCAAGTCCATCAAGGTTCAAATATTCATCTGCAGGTATACTTTCGAGGCGGTACTTTCACTTAACCTCAGCTGGGATAACTAAAGTTGCGGTGTTTGCCATAGGTCCTGCGATTCGTGGCGGAGCAATCACAGACCTTCGCTTATTACGGCCTGACGATACTCAGGTACTAGTACTTGTCCCATGCTATTCGCGTGGAAACATACCATTAGCTTTCCTTCTCCAAGTTCCTTGTAAGCTCAGGTCTTGCGAATTTCATTGTGGTGCTTACAATCGTACATAAAGCTTTTTTTTTGCCTGTCTCTGGTCATAAAAGAGTGACAGCATATGAACCGAACAACTTCTGTGTTTCCTCGCGGTTTCGTAATTGAACCCGAGCTAAACTTCCAGACAAATTCGGCCGAAAAGTAATACACATGCTGCTCGCAATCAATTCTGAGTTCAAACAGTCATACATCGCACGGGCAAACGGGTCTCGACGGAAGTATTGGCCTTAGCAACGACAAGCCTATCATCTTTCGTTCACAAGTTCCACAGGGAAACCCCCTGAGTGGAAGGCAGGAAATATGAAATGGAATCCAGATGGTCAGCTTTGCGCCCTCCAGAATTAATTGCAGCTCCGAGTTGGCTCCAAGTGCCAGCAGATTCGAAGACGTTGAATTCCGACGAGACGGCCAAAGCCTAGGACACAAAAGAGGTGGATAGGAGCGAAGTTTCCACGAATGGTATCATGAGCGTCCAATGATATGTCCGCCGCCACAGACTGGTGGCTGGCCTCACCTGTGGGCAAAGGGTGCACTCGGTGGAACTCCATCAAGTCTGTGCCGGATTGTCGGAAATGACCACACGCAGGTACCGGAGCATGCTGGACAGGAATACAGTCATAAAGAGTAACTGAGTGTCGCTGTCTTTCTCAGTTGCGAAGGCGACCCTAAAGTTGGTCCTCCGGCGTTCACTCGCGATCGGTGTTTAAGAGCGAATCATAGCATTTCTTTCCATGACTGGCGAGTCGAGGCCCCAAACGGATTTGACCGATCGTTCTGAAAGTATTGTCTGGACTAATCGGTCAAAAGATATCTTTCACAAGATCGTCTCCGTTTTGAAATCTAAAGCTTGTGATCTTGATAAATGCAACGGGGTAATCCTGCTGCCTCAGCAGGACGCAGACCGCGCACCCCATTCAAACGAGGGAGTCATATTCCCATCGCCACCGCACAAGTGACACAGTTTTCCGGAGTCTGATTCCTGAATATACCATATGATAAGTTCCCAGCCCCTGTCGGAGCTCCACAACATGCCCACCATGCACCAAGGCACGTTGACATATAAATTGGGAGCTCTTCTGGGTTCAGTGATATTGAGTTGTGCGCGGTAGGAATAACAAAGACGTGTCGGCATGGAGGATCTTGTATGCATTGTACATTAGAACAATTCCTCGAACCATCTGGCTCATTCGCAGCCGCATTGCAGATCAATGGCCCAGAATCTCAAAGCTTAAATACTCTGGATTATCCAATAGAGCTATGTGTAGCAGACCTTACGTGAGTACGATCTATCAAGTGAACAGCTGCTCAATGAAATAAGCAAAAATAATTCGCATTTTGCACTTACAACATATCTACAAGCAATTGCGTGATGACACGCGAATGCATGCAGGTTCAGCAAGGCCAGAAGCTCGTCGCCCGCAAAGCTACCACATCACTGATAGCTCCAAAGCTAATGGCAAATAAGCCTGACGTCTTGGACTGGGCAGCCATATTACCCACCCACCTTAAACAAGAAAGATGGCGGCGCCATTTCCGCGGCTATCACTCAAGAAACTGACCACCTGCGGAACATGCTGGGATATGTAAAAAAATGCAACCGACTGCTGTGGGCGCAACGATATAACGAAGGTTCCCGGGTGGACCGAGCACCCAGCGGAAATGAAGAAGCAGACTTTCTGGAGGGTCATGTTCAAGTCCACTGCTTACCAATGTATGGACCTTGCATTCCGGCAGCCGGATCGAAATGAACAGGGCCACACAAACTTGGGAAATTCAAAACAAGAGAACCGCCGGTGGCGTAAATTTCAAAGTTACAAATCCAACTGTTAACTGACCTCAAACTCCCAATCAATTCCAGGTATTAGGTATCTCGCCAAGTATTTCAAATTGAAACCAGTTTAGCTCACCTAAGCGGTAATGAGTTCTGCAGATGGCTAAGCATTAAACAAATTGGTGATATCTTCTACGCCACTCAAACCTTGGCAAGATCTAGACGGTACTGGACACCACCAGGTATTGCATATGCAAAGGGGCTTCAGTTAAATTAAGACCAGTACTACAAGCAGCTGGGCCACAAGATACACGGTGACTCACTTAATCTCTGCGAAGCAATTCTCCCATCTCCAATTCATCGGCTTCGTCCCTTGGAGGAGAAATAACCAATCCTTCGGCCATCTCTCTCTTCACACAGAGTTGCTCCGCAATTATTACTGTTATTGCTGACCATGCGAAAATGACGAGCCAGAAGAACAAAGAGGTGGGTATTGAAGCCGAGTAATAAGTTGTGAGTACGAGGTGACTGAAGGCGAGTGTTAGCGCGAAATCCAAGATGAAACGCGGTCGTCGAATGAGAATACATAAATAGTATATGCTGAGTATGGTCAGTTTGTTGTAAGCATCCTGGACTGTCCAACACATACTCTGCAAAGGAAGCGATAATCCATGAGAATGCTATTACCCAACCTCGCATAGGGTCGGTCCATCCGTCCCACCTGCCTTCCTCCCACCCGGAACCGAGCTGTTTACCGCCGCTCCAGGCGCCATAGTAAGCGTCCCACCTATCTTCGCCCTGCATTCCACGGACTGTTGGACGGCCAGCCATTTCTCGCCAATCCATGATCATCCCTGGTGCGGTCTCCCTCTCAACTCTAGTTTATGACTCGGCGGTTATGTGACGCACCGACATTTGTTGCCCCTCCTTCGAAGATGAGTGCGCCGGCCTCCGCAAAGATGGACAATAATGGGGGGATGAGGACGGAGAGGGTTAGATAATGGAGAGTTTGCATTGAAATAATCTGAGGTGGACGCAGACGGTTTAGACCAATGCGGACAAAACAGGACAGAGCAAAACAGAACATACCTGAGATATAAGGAGGATTGGGTCCCAGCTAGCGTTCGATGCCCGAGATGACGCCGCCATCGTTACTACAGTACTAAATTAGCTTTCAAGTCTGCAGTGGCTCCGTCGAACTACAAACCGTAAATGACCGAGGGTGCTTATGTAATCGGCAGACTAACATGAGGCTCACGGTTTTGGTCGTACTACTACTACTACGTTCAGAGGTGCCAAGAGAGTTGGTAGTTATTTCCTGTCACGAAGACTTTGGCGTGCGGCAATGTCTTACGAGCGTGCCAATGGAGGTGATGAGGAGAACTTCGAAGACAACGATAACCGTCTTCTGGCTTCTCGCTCGAGGATTGCTGTAATACACCCAGACCTGGCCTTGAGACCTTCTGTGTACTACGAAGAAGGCCCCTTCGACGCACCTTCCTCTGACGAAGGCGAGGGTCTCATTGAGAAGCAGGATCATGTTCTTTCGGATGACCCGAATATCTTCGGTGACACGGAACCGGGAAACGGTTTGCTGGTAGGAGGAAACAAGGTCAGTCATAACTTGCATTGCTCTCGTTTCTTTACTTACATTGATACCGAAGAGGCCCGCTAGCCTAAAGTACCTTATTATCTCCCTAGCATCACTAGTTTTTCTCTCTGCCTCTATTGGACTTTTTGCTGCAACATCTCTCTACAACGGACAAACTTATCGACTACCAGGTGCCAGGAAGATTTCCTTGGACCATATATTTAACGGAACGTTCAGTGCCTCACGGGAGGGTGTGCACTGGGTTCCCGAAGGTCAGTTGTGGCACTAAACAACTTTTACCCTCACGGAGATATTTCGTAGCTGGCGACGGAGTTTTCTCTATCTTCCAGAATGGACAAATTCAGCTTGTTGACCTGAAAAGTAATAAAACGACTGACCTTGTCTCCATGATGGACATCAAGGATGTAAGCCCCCTTTTCTTCGAAGTCATCGTGCGTTGAATTTAGAGCTGCCCAGGACGAGGGGAACATTATTTACTGGACAGATTGGAAGCTTTCGCCAGACATGACGTATATACTGGTGAAGGCCGACCATCTCAAGGTCAGGATCCTCCATGAGCACGGTCTTGAAATGCTGATGTGCAACATCTAGCAATGGCGCTACTCGAACTTTGGCAATTACTACGTGCATAACCTGAACACTAAAGTAACATACCCATTGGTGCCGCCCACTCATCCTCCAGTCACTGCTTATGCTACCTGGTCCCCGACTGGGCAATCTATCGCGTTCGTTGCTGCCAATGATATATATGTACTCCCATCTCCGTCGTAAGTGCCATTTCAATGCTTGTACAACAAAGCCTTCTGATGGCTTTTCCACCAGTGCTTCCACCACTCCCATTCGTGTCACCAGCTCGGGAAATACATCATTATTTAATGGTGTGCCTGATTGGATCTATGAAGAAGAAGTTTTCGCAGCTGATTACACGCTCTGGTGGTCTCCTGACTCGAGCAAGATTGCTTTTCTACGTCTCGATGAAACCGAAGTAGACGAATTTCGGTTCCCGATCTACAATCCCACAGATGATTCTTATGCTGTCGTTCCATATACCCAAGATGTTGCCATCAAATATCCCAAACCAGGCTACAACAACCCTCTTGCCTCTGTACATGTTTTCGACGTCGCACAGTACGAACGATCTGAAACATCTTCTGACTCAACTGCCGAGATTTATACTTCCGAGCTCAGTTGGGAAGGTCGCTTCCCTGCAGCTAACAGTATTATCATGGATGTCACCTGGGTGGGTCAATCGACACTCATTGTTAAGGAGGTTACTCGCGCTGCAGACAACGGTAGCGTCGTGTACTTTGATTTAACCAACATGGGATATGCAGATATCGTGAACGGAAGGGTAGTCCGAAGGCTTGGTAGTGGTGGCGAGGAAGGTGATGAGGGCTGGATTCAAAGCGTAAGAGGCTTGCATAATTGTGTAGTCATCTCTTACCGAAACACTGATTGCAGGCCCAAAATATTCTCCCTCTTCCAGACAGCCTGCGTCCAGGGCATTCATCTGCCTATCTAGATATTGTGCCAACCGACGGCTACAATCATATTGCTCTATTCGATCCCGCCGACAGTAAGACTCCATTTTTCCTCACTTCTGGCCCGTGGGAAGTCACGGGGGGCATCAAAGCAATGGATACGCAAAGAGGATTGATGTAAGTTATTTTTTAATTCCCGTCGGAGCTTTACGATTCATTGCGCCCATATTACATCTACAGATATTTCCAAGCCGCGCGGTCATCAACCCAACGCCACATCTATTCAATCCCAATTTCAGCACCAGTTTCAGGATACGTAGAGCCCATCTCGCTCACAGATGAATCAATATCCTCTTCGTACAGTACTAGCTTTTCGCCACAAGCCGGATTTTATCTTCTTGATTACAACGGACCAGCTGTACCATGGCAGCGAATTGTCGATGTTGGCAACAATGGTGATTTCATCTCTAATTACCATCATTAATACATATAGCGCTTACACCTTAATTCCAGATTTCGATTATGTTCTGACGGATAACTCTGTATTAAATACCACGCTGACTGAATTTGAAACTGCCGCCGTCACGTATTCGACAATAGACAGTGATGGCTTTGGTTAGTTTATTTGATGCGTTCTTCTCGCGATGAAACTTTATACAGCCCCTCAGAGCTAAATGTAAAGGAAATGCGCCCTCCTCGCATGGATGACTCAGGGCGGACGAAGTACCCAGTCTTGTTCTTCGTGTTTGTACCATGCCTTTTTGAAAGTAAACATGCTTATCTCTGATGCTTTCAGGTACGGTGGGCCAGAGAGTCAGCAGGTCAATGTCGAGTACAAACGAGACTGGCATGACTATCTCGTTTGCACACTCCAGTATATCGTCGTCGTCGTCGACGGTCGGGGAACTGGATTCAAGGGGCGGCACCTGCGCAACCCAGTAAGGAATAATCTTGGCTTCTGGGAAACTCAGGACCAAATCAACGCTGCACGGTACGGAACGCCTAAAATCGTGAACTGTGGTATTGAACATCTGGCAGCATCTGGGCTGGGAAAGACTATGTTGACCGGAAACGTATTGGAATTTGGGGATGGGTGAGTCGTATTAATATTGTGGATTCTGTGGCCGATATATCAATCGACTGCTGTAGTCTTATGGCGGGTTCATGGCCTCCAAGGTTGCGGAAGCAAATGCCGGTATCCACACTTTGGCCATGGCCGTTGCTGTATGTGTATATCTCACTGACGAAGTCA
Source organism: Suillus subalutaceus (assembly GCF_016647625.1). NCBI lineage: Eukaryota > Fungi > Basidiomycota > Agaricomycetes > Boletales > Suillaceae > Suillus > Suillus subalutaceus. The sequence continues at coordinate 179,296 of NW_024540290.1, forward strand.
TTGCACTCACTAGCAAGTCTAGCCTGTGACCAGTTGGAGACTATATGATTCCATTTATACAGAACGGTACATGGACTTGCCTGACAATAATCCTGGAGGTTACATCAACGCCTCCATTTCACATGTAGAGGGCTTCAAGAGCATAGATTATCTCCTCGCTCATGGCAGCGGAGATGACAATGTCCACTATGCAAACACAGCTCACTTGTTAGATATGTTCACGGAAGCTCAAGTCAGAAACTTTCGTTTCAGGATGTTCACAGACAGGTTCGCTAATGGAATCCATTCCACATAGTACAACGCTGACTATTCACATCGTGTAGCGATCACTCGATCAGTCGCAGAGGTGCAAATAGAGAAGTTTTCGAGTACATGGCTCTGTTCCTCATTGAAAAATGGGGGAAAGGTGGCCGGCGACGCGGCTGGTGATTGAATACTAGTATGTGTGTACATAGATCTTCAATTTTCGTAAATTTCCACATCAGAAGCGGAGAATGCGGGTATATACTCATGTTGGGCCCAAACCATAACTGGTTTCAGAACTGGATAATTTTGAAGCTGGGAAAACGCCTCAATGATGACTCGGATCTTATGGGTGCAGCCAACAATCTTCACGATTCCGATATGGCAGCTTCTAGTTGGTTTTGCGCAGATCTTCACCCATAGGCTTTACCTACCTGACGGTCAAGAATGCAGGCATTCGTGAACTTCGCTTGGAAACTTAGAAGATCCTAGAAGATCAAATGCGCTGGCAATGCGCTGGAAGACAACCTATGTGACGGCAGGATCCATATACTGGGTAGACGTTGGATGTCTTCGCTTTGACCCCCGGCTTCAAGTTACGTTGATTCTGCAATGCATGTACCATGCTCCTACTACTTACTAGATTCGAAGCCTTGCTTTAATTCGTCATTATACATGAGGAATCACTAATCCATCATCCCTTACTAGAATTCAGACCCTTCTGGCAACCGAGAATACAAAGCTAACTCGAAATCTTTTCATTTCCGGACTCAGACGATTTCCAAAGGAAGCAATGTCTCCAGCTGGGATGAGAGCGCCCTCTGATATCTGAGAGCTCTAGGATAGCATATTCGCCCGGCTTTGGTGTGTTCGCCGTTCGGTGTCTTCAATGCCTTAGCGTAATGCTTACATAATATACAACTACAGTGATTCCGAGTTCAGGATTTTGCAACACGCCCTTTGATTTATCCATCAAGAAGCCAACACTTGTGCGGTTAAGAGAATCAATCAATCACCGTGTAGTCTTACAACGCACAGGACTGGGTATTATTTACATCCCGACCCAGCCGCATCTAACGCCACCCTCTGCTGGCTGGTGTTACCTTTTGGTATCATGCCATGTGCACAACTGTTCTAGCTTCTCGCGGTCAGCGCTGGAAGGCTGAGTGCGCGTTACCGTGTCTAGGCGGATCAGGTCGATATTTCCATCTCGAGCTCTCGGGGGCCAGTACTACCTATTTTTCGGCACTGGGTGGTTCCAATTCTTGACTAGAAATTCTTACATGATTCAATGATATGGGGATGGTGGTTAACTCCGCCTAAGGTTAGTTTCGAGTCACTTTGGGGGGATGGTTTGGCAGAGTGGGTGTTGGGTTGATTCCTCGCGCTAAAGAGCTGTCGCACGCTGATTTCATCCGGACATCACCACTCCCACGGGGAAGCTTGGTGCTCTTTTCGACCGCAATCGAAGGGGTGGGGAAATTCAAGAATCAAAGAGGTAGATGAGGCGGTGGACCTGTTCAACTCCTTCAGCCATCCATAAACATATGGCACTGGTCAACAGGTTTGGACTAGTAACTTTCCAGTGCGCTCGATCACAGATATACTTTGAGCTACCCTTTGACCATTATGATCCACGTTATCCGGGAATCGTGTATCTCGCACTCATCTAGCACCAAATTTTAGCGCGTAGAACTTTAGAACTTGGGTCATGCTGAAAACGGTAAGCCTTGACGTCTCCCATTTCGTCTTCAAATCTGTTTACGGAGCTTTCCACATGCCGTTATCCTCGAGAAGTCCCTAAATAGCTCTCAGACATGATAATCGGATGCAGTCGATCTTCTGGGAATAGATATCCTCGTCTCTAAAGAAAGCCCCGCGATGTCCTGCCCTTGTTGCATAAAAGACCCTAGAACGACACGCCTTGTTGAATACGCTCTGGAAGAAGAGTACACAGCGGATACTTGGGTCTCACTGTTACCTCGACAACCTTTCAGGCTCGGGTGATTGCACATGCTCAGCACATCCAATGAACGACCGACTACGCTGCACATCTATAATTTCGGGAGTGTGTTTGGCAATCGTAAGATTATCAAGGGGGAAGACAAGGTCACAACTTTGTGAGTTTTGAGGATATTTTCGATTGTTTCATCATCTTTTACTTTGTCTATCGCTGTTACAGATATTTTATGCAGAACACGCGGGGTTCGATGCACTGGACTTTTAATCTGCACGCTGATGGCCCAGATGGTCCTCTGCTCTGTCGAGCTCAGTCTTCGTACAATGGACCACCAATGTTGGATGAAGTCAACCATGGGCCTACGATTTTATCCATGACTGCCATCAGACGGCCAGTTAAGATGGAGAGGAAGCGTGGGGCCTTCAACGGAACTGTTTTCTTCGAGGGTCCCGATCATAAGGAGTATCGCTGGCAAACGACTGCACGGCTGTTTAGTGCTGCGATGGAGGTGCGTGCAAGGGCGGGTCGGATGTGGCGGCATTTATCACGTAGCTCTTGTCAGTGTTTAGATGCCGAGGACGCCCTCATAGCGACATATCGCGTTACATCCATGTCAGTGACGAAAGATGGTGTTCTCGTGGTTCAACCCGTATGTTTCTATTTCTGCAATTCCTGGTCTTTGTAATCATTTCTATGACAGTCGGGGAAGTTCATGCTGGACCTGCTCGTTGCTACCAGCCTTGCGATGCGCACACCCAATAACTAAAGTGTCTCTCGGACACGATCTCTTTTACCTCTGCTTGGTATGGTCATCCCTTTGGTGCTATTTTTATTGCGCGGGTCGTATTTTCGTAATTCACCACATCGGCAGTTTCTATTGGTATGTATCTATGTACGCACAAACAAAGGCAATAGTAAACGGTGCAACAACGAAAGCTCACGCTTCGATTAATTTCGGGAACAAGTGGTGATCGGGTCCAAGAACGCTTGTTTAGTATGCATTCATCTTTCCCGTAGCGGACACCATTGACGTTTTCTTGTGAACACTCTGACCGTGGATTCTTTGAACGCAGTATAATTCCCATATCGATCTTTACCTGACCAGCTGCAAACTAACTGTTTCTCCCGCCCATCTGGCGGTCTATTCCAGCGTTGGTGACAAACGTCAAATCAGTAGGGTTTAGATCCCTCCACCTGGCCTTTATATTACTGTAAGAGTGACATGCAAGGTGACGCAGATGAAAATGTTCACGACAATTCCACCAGCACAATGGCATTGGGATATGAAATTCATGCAAAAATAGCCTGGGGCCAGGCCCTACTACTAGAAGCAACTAAAATTTGATATTGATCTACTGATATGCCGGCTGCATTAAGTCCATAGACCAACTATAAGTAAGCTAGTAGACCCGCATCTGTGTGCCATAATTATATGCATGCCTTGTTAAACGTTGGACTAAAGACAGTCTCAGCGTCGTGAATAGAACCGCTAATATTGGAAGTACCTAAAGACAGAGTCTAGAGGTACGATACAGTGAGATGAAGACAGCGTGCAAGAAACATCGAACATACCTCAGCGTCGTGAATAGAACCGCTGAGGTACAAATAAGGCGAGACAACAAGATTAGTATAAGGTGTATGTATAGAGTCCGGAGACGGAAAAGGAAATCTATCTATGGTTGCGATGTTGAACATCCAACATGCCTAACCCTACAATCATCAAGGCTGCTTTTTATGGTGGATCTTTGGTCACAGTTCAATTTGCCGCCATGCCGCATACATTTTTCACAAAAATCATGTCACTTGTATGTCACACCAGGTTTCCGGGCTGACACGACAACATTGCACGTTGCTGAAACATTCATGCTCGTTGTGAGCAACAGTGAGCTCGACTACTGCAGCACCACTTTGTGCTACCTGTTGTCCAGCATGTACAGTGCTAGTCTCAAATCTGTCTGACAGCAGATTCACGTTGATGCCATGTGTGTGCTCCACTTAAGCCCAAGGTTTTGGTACTCTTTGATAATTCCAACTGTACACAGCTGTCTCAAGAGTGTGGAATGTGATCACCTTGTACTGCTGCAGGTAGGCAATGGCACGGGTAACCCGTGGGTATCCACGAGCGTACCCGCATCCATACCCACCACTTACCCGCACCCATGGTTCAAGGGTATGCTCGGGTATGGGTTTTGACGAGGGTATGCAAAGGGTATCATGGGTAAATAACCTGCAGCGGGTAACCCGTGACCCACATACATATATATAAGTACAACGAATGTTAGTAGTAGTAGTAACAACACAATAACAGCTAAATCTTGATGGCATCCCAGCCAGTAAGCAAGTCATCCTCTTCGCCATCAACATCTGCGAGTACAGTGACAGCTTTCACATCATTGTCGTGCACCAAGCCTAGTTTGCTCCAGATCCCAACACATAGTAAAGCACAAATGGTTTGCGATGACAGTTGGCTTCAAATGTGTGAGAGCAACAGCCATCCACAGCTAAAAATGTGTTCAATGTCGACGGATGTAGCTGGATTGGTAGGGTTAGTTACGATGTGTCACGGCTGAGGCAAGAACATACTGGGAATACTTAAATAATCGATTGCCATGCGGGAGAGACGCAAGTAGGTTGATTGGTGCTTGTGCCACCAAGCAATGACACTGCCAGGGACATGCTCACAGTCAGTGCTGAGATACGTGGTGAGCTCATTTGTGACCGAGCACGTGGGAGCTGTAAGAGCGGGGAGACAATCGAAGATGTTATCTTTTTTTGAGGACTTGGACTTGGAGAAAATTAGCTATGTCCATGATAATTAATGAACTGACATACCTTTTGAGTGTCTGGCTCATGCGAACCAGTGCGCGACTCGTTGTCATCCGAATCAATGGCAATATCAGCATATGAAAGGTCAAACTCATCCCGCACAAGGTCAGATGCAGTTTTGATCCAGTCCGCCTCCCAACCCGTGTTCTTGAAGTAGTTGAGCTTGTTGTGCGGATGAAGCACTTTGATAGGTTCATTAGTGTAGTTAGCATCAAACGAAGTGAATACAGACGTACCCATGGCGATTCGGTATGTTTGAGACATGTCAGTAAGCGAGTAGTACCTGTCCAGTGTCTTCTTGCCCATAGTGAGAGATGCACGAATTGAGGTGTTGAGGTCTTTGTCAAATGAGTGAGTAGTTAGCATCTCGTCAATATGATCCATGGCAGGGATCACAATAGCGAGGTTCGGGGTAGCATGTGAAAAGAAAGTGGTTGCATCCTTTAAGATCTAGATGTGCGCCATGAATCAGTACATCATGGACAATACTGCGACTTACCAGTAAAGTGTCCCGCAATTGCTGAGCTATTCCCCACTCGCTCTCACTCAACTCAAACTTGCGCAACCCAAATTTGCGATCTCCGGTGAAGTCATCAAGAGCTTGACAGTACTCAATGGCGAAGTCTAGCATGTCGAAGGTAGAATTCCACCTGGTGGAAACATCCCGAGGCATGATGCGAACTGGTAGTTGTAGCTCATCGAGGATCACCTTCCATGCTGGCAAAAACAGCGTGGTGGAGTGAATTATCTTGAACGCAAGTTTCTGGAGCTGTACCATGTGATATGCTGACATGTCAGCGTTGTTTATGGTGAGTCATCACATAACCTACTTTCACAAGCACCAGCTTGACCAGTCTGAGTGTCTTATGCAGTCCTGCACGTTCGGCAGGACTCAGATTTGCCACCTCGTCGACCCACCCATCCATATCATCAATGTCAGCATCTTCAGGATTTCCTTCACCTCTCTCTGCAATTGTCCTCTCATCATCAATGGTCATGCCTTTCGCAAGTTCCTGCAAGAGTTGTTCTTCAACATCATCATCGTCCAGGACATCAAGCGCTTTGGGGGACTTGTCATTGTTGTCATCTGGGATGACACTCTTGTTTTTTGGTATGTCAAACTGTCGCATTATTGACTTTGCGATGAGATTGACGATATGGAGAAAACAGCGTGTTTGGCTGAGTTCACCACCAAACAACTCAACTCGCTTTGCGAGTTCATTTGTCAGTGTGTCATTCGCACTCACATTATCCGCCATCAAGCTCAGCATCTATTACTTTGTGAGTAAAATCTTGAGCTATGTTTTTGCATGCACCTTATCTGATATACTGAACTCATCTAGTATTTTTGCGAATGCAGCGGCAAGGTTTACCCCCGAGTGAGACTGGATGTTGGTTAGTATACAGTGTATCCAGGTACGAAGCCTTTATTGTACCTCTGAAACCTCAACTATGTCCAATATCATCGCTAATGGCTCTCCATCATGTTCTAGATGTACGGAGACTGCAATGAATGCCTTATGGTTGGGCGAAGTCCACCTGTCTGTGGCAAAACTCAACTGCCCATTGTATTCCTGGTAAGATATGAGATTTATATTGTGTTTGAGTATAGTGAGGGTACTGAACTTGTAGCATCTTAGCAATTCGTTGTCGTGTGCAAGCGAACACCAGCTTAACGTCGCGCGAGACTGTCGATGGAGAAGGTATGTAGTACTCAGGCCTACCCGTTTTCATTAACGACTGAAAGCCACGATCTTTGATGATTGTGAATGGTTGCAGGCTTTCAGCCACCCAGCGGACAATCTCCACTCTGTTGCCACCATCAACTTCGGCATCAGCACAATCACAACATGAGTAAGTACTTTGTTTCTGTTCTTGTGTGTTGCCGGTGCGAATATGTGACCTTGCCTTTCCCCGTGCGTTCGAAAGATGCTGTGATAGAGCCGTCTTTTGCCCCAGAGATAATGGTACATGCCTCTTGAGCATTCTTTGTTTCATCAGCAAGCTTAACAGTCTCTTCGCCCCAACAGATCTTAGCGTGCTTCTGCATATTACTGGTTGACTTTGCATCCTTCTTGTCAAGGTAACGATGGACCCCTTTCTTGCAGCTCGTTGCTGCACACTTGAATTCATGGAAGCGGTGGCCTTCGTGATAACCAATTTCCGGAATTGGGTGATAGAATGCATAAACAGGCGAGTTCCAGTCCCCCTTCAGACATTCTATGCTCAAATGTTAACTAACTCATCACCTTGGTTATGTATCCAGGCTTACCAAGTTCAGTTTCCAAACTGTTATCAACATCCTCGTGTTTGGAGGAGACCTCAATAACATCATTATCACTGTGAAGAGCCTCTTCCTCTTCCTCGGTCCGGACGACTGCTCGATGGCTTTGTGTTGAAGGAGTTGGCGCGGTGTCATGCATGGTATGGAACTCATACCATGACATTGATAGACAGGAAGTACCCACAGAGAGTACACTAAGGTGTACCTCATTGTATTATTATGATTGGTTCCATTTTGACAGATTTACTTGTATTTATATTTCCAGTATGATAGTTTTCACCTTTCCCCTTTTCTTTTCATTTCTTTTGTGTGGTTTATTCAGCCACCAGTGAGCCACCAAGATGTGTTAGTAAGCATGTCATGTGATAGGCAATATTCTGCTTTATAAGAATCCTGCATGATTTGTCATGTGGCTTCCATTTGTTTCCATTTGCTTCTATTTGTTTCAGGCTCATTCAGCCACAGAATCCTTCAGTGAGCCACCAGATGTGTTTGTAAGCATGTCATGTGATAGGCAATAATCTGATTTGTAAGGATTTGTCATGCTTCATCATGCTTCGTCATGCTTCATCATGATTTATCATGCTTTGTAATATTATGAACTTTATTTGTAAACTACTTTGTAAGCAGCTGATTCAGCACTGCCAAATGGCATGGTTAGTAAGCCAGTGACTTACTAATGCTGTGATGAGTCATGCTTAGTAAAATGGCCTCCCAAAAGGTATAAAAGGAGCCCATTCTACACTGAGTAATAATAACTTCCCACTTTTCACTCTTCTCTCAAACCGTGAGAGTCCGTAAGACTTAAAAGTGCAGGCCGCGAGTGCCTTGAAGTAAGATAAACATTGTATCAGAGATTAGTTGTATACTACCTTACAAGGGTCGCTTATATAACAATCTATTTATAAACTACTTGTTGTGTGCTACCTTTCAGGGGCTGAGTATACAACACCAGAACAGCTTTCGTACTAGGCTTTACGTATTTAAGACAGACTTCATTACTTGTTGTGTACTACCTTACAGGGGTTGAGTATACAACACCAGAACAGCTTTCTAACTAGGCTTCACATATTTTAAGACAGACTCTCTTTTTTTCAGGAAGGGAGATACGAGAACACGACAAAGTTGAGACAGACTTTCATAGGTTGAGACACAACCTACGAGATTGAAACAGATCTTTCCATCAGAGCATTAGGGAATCTACGAGTATTCCACCAGAGAACAACAAGAAGAGGACACGTCAGCAAACCCTCCCAAGAACTCACACGTTATCTACCATGAAAACTAGAAAAGTCGTAGACCGTGTACTTAAGGACTGGCAAGAAGTCTTATCCTGTATAGTTGTGTTGTCACTATACACGTGTTGTACATAAGACCCTTAAGTAGTAAGACAGCGGTCTGGACGACTGCTCAATGGCTTTGTGTTGAAGGAGTTGGCAAGTCTTCGGAATCTGATGCCACAGTCATGGGACACTTCCCTGACTTTTTGGAGGTAAGTTCATGACTTGCCTTACGTTTTATGATCCGTTTGACATTTGATAAGAATTCTCATGCCTTTTCGGTGGGCTTGCGCTGTCTTTTGTCTGCCATTGATGCGAAGTACGAGATTTTCTCAGGTAGAAGCAATTCTTAGATTAGAAGTATTTCCTTAATAGATTAGGGTGGCAAATCCTCATTTAAGGTTTGTGATGATGTGCCATATAAGGGTAAAACTATACAGTTGAATTGCCTTCATGTTCAAATGTTCGCGAGCTAAATACCCACCAACCCATACCTAGGGGTATGGGTATTTGAAGGGTCAACAAGCTGAGACCCCTACCCAACCCACAAGTACCCCTACCCATGACCCACGTGGGTATCCAAAACCCATGGCATTGCCTACACGCACACAACTTGGGCTGTGCTGGCTCTTATACATGATAGCCAGATACTACACCCCAAGGGTCAATTATTCTTATTGCTCACACACCCAGTATACCATATACCATATAGATGTAATTACTGCGCAATGATTGAGTTGAATGTCCGGCTATTGTTAAAGCAGAATCCTGAAAAGTTCTTGTGTGCGTGAGCAGGCTTGCCAATGGGTTATATATTTGTTGTCATGTAAGGAAAGAAAGTGACTGTGGTGTTGTGGTTGTATACAGTGTGGCTAATTAGGATCAAGGCTCTCTACACACCGCCGACTGGGTAGGAGTCTGCACATAGACATCATTCTACATCTGTTCTCGTGCCTCGAACTCACGTAGAATACAATAACCGATAGTAGGTGTGTAACTCACCTGTGACATCACTCTATGGGATATACAATGATAAATATGAGATATACAACGATAAATATAGCGGAATGTGAAAAATGCACGCGGCATGACGCCAAATCGAACCGTCACTAAAGATCCATCATAGTTTTTGGAGGCCATTACAGCTGTTTGCATAAATGATGACAGTACACGACTTTTTGGGAAAGAAGAAAAATTAAATATTCTAGTGTGGCACTTCGTCTTGCGCCGCAACAATCAACCGCAATCAACATCGATGTATCAAAAAATCAGTCGCGACGTCAAACTCGCTGCCGTCAATCTCTACGAGCGTCAACACCTTTCTCTTCAGGACATTCTCGCTTGTGTTGGACAACTTGGATTCTCGGAAAGTACTTTCTGGCGTGTCCTTAAACTTTGGCGCAAGACAGGCAACGTTGTTAGCCCCACCTGTAGCCTTCTTGGTTTCTTCATTTCTGAGTATGAATACACTATGAGAGTGTACGAGATCGAGACATTGTGTGGTGGTGGAGGTACTGAGTAAAATCTCACATTCAGGTATTCAAGAATCAATGGTCAATGAACTTCGAACAATTGTACCTTCCTTGGGCTTGGGAGGGCGACTAGGGCCGCGTTTTTCGTTTTCTGGTGATTCTAGTTAGGAAGTGGGTTCCACGACAATTGTTTCATCCCCTGGAGAGATGTCATACTGGTCCCTGACAGCCGCCGTTATCGAATCGTCGTCAGAGTCCATAGAATCAGAGGATATCGAGTTTGTCATTTTCGACTCAATCGTAAGTCACATACATGCGGGATGCGTTATTTACTGCTGTGTAAGATTTATTTATTTATTCTTCTTTCTCAAAAAGTCGCGTACTGTCATCATTTATGCAAACAGCTGTAATATTGAGGTGTGCAGTTCGGAGAGATCTGAGGGTGTTCACTCGCATATAGGCTTACGGCGTGCGTGCTTTGGACTTATTACTCACGTGTTTTCGCATTTCCCTATTTATATCCCAACGTTCGTACTGAAATTATCCTTCTTCTTCCCGAACTTCGATATCGAACCATCGCACTCGAGCTCTCGAACTCTCATAATATATAACGACGTCCTGTTTACTCGTATCCAATCCTTAAGTGTTATCTGTCCACTGTCATCTTGGACAGATTTCCAGTATTAGAAAGGGCTGCAGTTATTAACGTCCTCAGTCACTCAGGCTCAGGGGTTATCCTTTTTCCGAACGCATATAAGCATCTTCTCAAACTCTTCTTTCCTCTAACATGCTTTTCAACGAGGCAGGTGTGTTTCTTCTGACGCCGTGGCTAGTGGATTTTCTGCACCTCTGATCCGTGTTCCAGCGTGTTTCAGTATGCGAGTGCCGAAGGAAACCATTCAGATATGGTGTAAGTTCTGAGCATATCATTGAGGATCTAGGTGATATCGTAGAACATCGTGGCTAACTGCTCTACCTGCTACGTACAGTGACTCATGGAGGCAGAATCTATCCTGGAGGAACCACCACTGTCGCGTCTTACTTTTTTGCCGTCAGTCGCGAAGACGAGTGGACAAGCATACTTTGCAGAAGATCGGTAGTGGTGAGATGCTTCTTTAACATCAGGTTTTCCTCTTTAAGCAGGCTTCCTATAGGTGATACATGTGGGCTGGATTTTGCACTGCGTCGCGCATTCGTTTCGTGTTCCCATTGTGGGCTACATACTTGATGGTACGATTACGTCTCATGCTACATTATTGGCCGTAGAACACTCTACTTATCATGACACACTACTGATTTCTCTGCCCATTTGATATTTCCCCTGCCACACCTCACACCTCCGGATCTCATGTACCCCCTCCACAGATGGCTTTGATGCTGGGCTGCCTTTCAGTCGTATGGGAATCCAAGATCACATACTCGCCTCCGTAGTATCCCCTCGATATCCACAACGGGTATCTCGCCCTTTTGTGCCGCGGAGTCAGCCACAAACACCTCTCTGCATCCTGCCGAACGTCCTCCAGAAGCGAAAGCGCCAGAGAGACAGCCCCGCCTACCCCAACGCACTGCATAGTGAATCAGGAGACAGTCTCCCGCGACGTCCACGTAAACGCCATATGCTCTCGGAGCTATCATCATCATCATCAGCAGAAAGTTTATCCGACATTGCGATTACAGAAGTACACATCTCCGCAGTCACTAAACGTAACCACGACGCTAGATCAACTCATGTTGTTACACCCGATATATGCGTTGCAAATACTCCTCCCGATAATCACGCGTCATCCGCTCCCCGTCACCTTACCCCATCCTTCAAAGCTATGTCAAAATACAAATCTCAGGTGTCATCATTCCACGGGTCTCCGCGAAATGATCAGGGGCATGAGAAGGCTGGTGACCTCAACTTGAATTACGCCTATGAACGTACCTCTGAATTTACTATCACCGCGAACGGTACCAGTCCTGTTGCGTGTCCGAAGGACTCTCCTCCTGTACCGGCGATCGACTTCACCCGACTGCAATTTCCTTCCAGGAACAGTTTGCGCTTTCCTCTTCTACGTTTAGAACCAGTCACTACAGCTGCCAAAGTCGGGAGCAGGGGGGATGGTGAAAATTCTGCTAGGCCGCCGGCAGCCTCAAATCACACTCCCAACCGGTTTGCGCAGGATGTGCCTTCAGCTACACAGCAACCAGGCAAGTTGGCGGCGCCAGGAGCTTGCAGTAGCAGAAATCATGAAGATACGGAAGCCGCATTGCCCGTCACACGCCAAGACACGTGAGTGGAATCCTCCAGCTCTCCTAGACGCCTTGGCGAAGCTATTGACTCCAGACACGACACGGTGACATATCACATGGATCAACTTATACGGACGAGAAAACGTGCTACAGGTCGCGATGACGTTCGATTTGCAGCGCTATGGGAGAGCAATGCGATGTGGAAGGGTATGAGATTTTGGCATGAAGACCTGAAAAAGCCGACGTGGAATGCGGATGCAGATATGCAGTATCATAGGAGATTTTAAATGTGCATTCATGTCGACCTCGACCTCGCTTCGTCGAGCCAAGGAGACTTGCAATTTGTTATTAGCTGTACCACCTATGCCGGAAGCTTTATAAATTCCGGAGATGAAGGACATGTTTGATATTGAAAGTCCAACGCACAGGGTTGAATCTACCGATTTCGGCTTTGAAGGAGCTTAGCACAGTCTTGCTACTCCACCGTCCAGGCGGGTTTGCACCATGCGGCTCGCACATCTAAGCACCGAACATTAGGTAAGAAGTAACAACATTTGGAACGCCGGTTGGCATGTGGGTCATTCACTCCTATCATATTAATATTGGATCGACTATCAGATCTTCAGACACGACCGGGAATTGTCCGACGCTAAGCATCAGTACAGCATACCGAACAATCAAGATCAATGCCCTGGTTTGTAGTCAGGGCGCAACGAACGGACGACCTTTCCGACTCTCCAGATCTCCTGCTCGTCAATCTCTTTCAACTCCTTGGCCAAGTCTTCGCGATAAGTGGCGCGCCCGTTAAATTCGAGTGCCTTGCGCGTCTCCGTGCCATTCTTTACGCTTTCATAAAGCTTCTCAAACACCGGGCGATTTGTTGCCTCGAAGATCGGCGCCCAGTCAAGGGCCCCTCGTCGAGCGGTGGTGGAACAAGCGTTGAACATGTAATCCATGCTGTGGATAGTTATAAGTCAATGACTTGTGAATTCAGAGTGATAGAGATATTTACCCCTTTTCTCCGATCAAAGGATACAGAGATTGAGTGGCTTCTTCGACGGTTTCATTGAATGCCTCTGAAGGCGAATGGCCGTTTGCACGAAGCACCTTGTATTGTGCGCAGAATAATCCCTCTGTAAACGGTTAACCAGTCAGACTGCAATCAATGACACGACAGCGATGGACTGACGGATAGCGGCTGCGAGCTAGGAAAGAGACTCGATCTTAGCGTATGCATGCAGATTGATGACGGAGCACTTACCACACCACGTTCACCAGTCAAATCTGAGAACACCTCCTTCTCGAAGGTTGTTTCGTACATGTAGCCAGAGCCGATAGCGACCCCAATAGCCACGGCTTTCTCCATTGCTTTGCCAGTTACGTCTTGAAAAACGGCGACACTGGAGTTGATGCCTCTGCCTTCTTTGAACAGGGTTCGGACAGTGCGACCAGATCCTTTTGGTGCTACTAGAATAACGTCGACATCCTTCGGAGGAATCACCTTGGTATCATCTTTGTATACCACTGAAAACCCATGCGAGAAGTAGAGTGTCTTGCCCTTCGTTATCAGAGGAGAGATATGAGACCATGTTGATGACTGTGCTGCATCTGAGAGTAAGTTCATGACGATTGTACCCTTGTCAATGGCTTCCTCGATGGAAAAGAGTGATTCTCCAGGTACCTGTAGCACAAATCGTCAAAAATCATCTGCATGAACATTTGAGATTCAACCAACCCATCCATCCTCCACTGCCTGTTTCCAGCTTTCTCCATTCTCGCGGACGCCAATGACCACATTCAAGCCGTTGTCACGAGCATTCAAGCCCTGACCATGTCCTTGCGAGCCATAGCCAATGAGGGCGAGCGTGTCATTTTTGAAGTAGTTTTGAAGTTTTGCCAGAGGCCAATCACTGCGCTCGTACACAACTTCTTTTGAACCAGCGAAATCGAGCGTCTTCAACCCTCTGGTGACACGAACCTGAAGGAGTTCATGATACCTTCTTATTTTTTCTCCTTGATTGACTACTATTGTGACTTACGCGCTTAATGTTCGTCACAAAAGAGCTTTGGGCCGGCTGTTGACGCGCCAATAGCGAATAGGTGGCAGCCTGGAATGGCTTTTTTATTAATAACCTTGGACTAGCTCGTGCTTGGCGGGAAAGAGCGCGCAGACATGCTGTGGAGGAGGTCATTTGACGATCAAAGTAGAATCCAAGGTGTCAAGCGCCGGAACATAGGGCCGCGGCATCAGTTCTTAAAACTAAAGACCGGGTCGCCAATCAGTAACCGAGTAGTAGGATCAATGATGCAGCTGCATGGCTAGCCCCGATATTGTCTCCACCGTCTTGACGCCGTTTGACAGCATCGGAGTCTGATGGAGGTCCAGCACAGCAGGTAGGGGGCACACCATACTCACCGCCGCCGACCGGAGTTATCAGGATTCAGGAGATCATGGTGACTATCATAAATCACAGTGATGCTAGTCGTGCATTAGGTCACCTACTAATATCATAGCGCAGCTTCAAGGTGAAATTTTCAAGCAGGTTGTTTCTTTCTGATCACGATGGAATTAGCTACTCCACTTGGACTAGTGGTTTGGATCATGTGAATCTTCCAACTAGAATTCTGGCTTGGTGTTCTTGGCCTATGATATTCCGTGCCCGCCGCCGGGCACCGCATTTAATTATGATTAGGATTGCTCCGCAGAAACCCGAGCGCTCGTGAGTGTGCAAGTTACGTACATAACATAATTTTTTATGTCTTTAACTCCCCATACTCATCCGTGCTTTCTTGATACTATAACTTGAACATTGTGTACGGTCCAACACGAGTCTGAAGCCATTATAAAGATCACACCAGTTAATTACACATGCGATCTCGGATCTTTGATCTTTGCTACACACTGCACCAACGTAACGTGGTCACAGGTTCACCGGCACCATGTGCATGATCACCCATGAATCATTGATCATCCATATAGCTAGTGAATCACACAGTCCAAAAGTATTTATCGTTTCGAAACACATTGTAAGCCTGAGCCCAATTAAGTCTCGAACTATACTAATACAATATGTGAAAACTTAAATGAAGTTGACAGTAACATCAGTGAATCACCGCGGTCTTCCGCAAGCCTGACTCGGAGGGGACTGTTAACTTCAAGGGGATCCGCATAAACGAGTTGTCGTATCCAGTTTCCGTAAAACTTAGTCTAACTGAACCTACCCCAAGAGGTGTGAGACATATCTGTAAGCGACATAAGTATACTTACTAAGTTATCATCCGCTCTCCGTTTCGAACGCCCTGAACTTCACAAGGCTATCATGATGAATGGCGCCCGGCGGATCAGCTTCCATTGGGTCCCGAATGTTACGGAATTCATGGAGACGGGCCATGCACCGTGTGGTTGTTTTACCAACCAGTCATGTTACAATAATCAAGATTGATCCAGTGTGTACTGCTTTTTTTATACGCTATACTGAGATCTTAGCATGTGGTCCTCGTTCCCGGGATCCGATTCAGAGCCCGAGCTACTCATATGAATAGCCGAAATAACAAGAACTTCATCCCCCAATCGACCATGGCTGGAACCACACCCTGTGATTATACGCCGCCCTCAGACTCCAACCAGGATCCAGAGTCGAAGGCGTCCAGCCTCCTCGGCCGACTCGCACCTGTACCCTATGATCTCGCATCATCCGTAGGCTCCCGCCAGGACCTGGAGTCAAAAAACTCCAGTGTCGTGGCTTGGCCGGAAGTAGACCGCGACCATCCATCTATTCCTACAAGTCTGTGGGCTGAAGGTGGTTTTCTAGGATGCCTCACACTCTTTGGTGGCTTCGTAGGAAGTTTCGCAACCATGGGGCAAGTGTCTTCATTCGGAACTTATCAGGCATGGTACCTCGAGCATCAGCTATCCGCCTATTCGCCCTCGGAAATCTCCTGGATTGGCGGGCTTCAACTTTGGTTCATGATGTTCTCGGTCAGTACATCACCAGTTTTAAATACAAGTCCTCACTTATGTTGTTACCACAGGGTGGATTTGTTGGTCGCTTATTCGACGCCTATGGACCCACACCGTTGCTCGCATCTGGGACGCTTATATACACGCTCAGTTTGATGATGACATCATTAGCAACTCGGTACTACGAGTTTATGATCGCTCAAGGATTTCTTCTTGGGTTGGGGGCCGGACTAGTGTGAGTTTCGCCTCAATTTATTTCATTGTCCTGGAAATATCTCATCATAGAATATAGGTATAATCCGTGCATTGCTGCATCAACTGCTCGCTTCCGCCATTTCGCAGGGACATCTAGTGGTATCGTGTTAGGTGGCTCTGGTGCAGGCAAGTACCCTTGAATTAACTACAGTATAAATGGACTCTGATTATATTTGAAGGCGGAGCCGTGTTTCCTATACTGCTTCAACGCCTCCTCAGTACTGTTGGGTTCGCTTGGGCAGTCCGAATACAGGGGTTTCTTGCACTTGCGTGCTGCATCATCGCAACGCTCACAATTTCGAGTCCTTTGCCTAAAAATAAAAGCACGCCGTGGATAGATACCAAGTCATTCCGCGATACGAAATACATGGTTGTGTGTCTTGCGTATGCTCTGATATGCCTTGGTGAGCATCATATGGCCATGCGCTGTGATTAATGCTGATCGCTGATCACGTACAGGCTTATTTATTCCTCCCACTTATATCGTCCAATATGCACAGGCACAGGGCTTATCCCAAAATCTCGGGTTTGATCTGCTATCGATTTTGAATGCCGCAAATACTGTCGGTCGCATTGTTCCGGGATGGTTCGCGGACAAACTTGGGAGATTAAACCTCATGATTCCCTCTGCTCTACTGGCCGGTGTTTCATGTATCGCCATCTGGTTATTTGCACATAACACAGCAACCCTAGCAGCATTCGCTGTGATATACGGCTTATTTGGAGGCGCGGTGATGGGATTGGATGTCGCTGTTACAGCACAAATTTCGCCGCCGGAAAATTTTGGTACGCGCGTTGGGATGTCCTACGCTTTCATGTCTATTCCGTAGGTTCCCGTTGCAGCGTGCTTTTTGATGAGAGCTTAATTATTATCCGACAGATCCTTGGTTGGAAGTCCTATTGGAGGTGCCATCTATGCAAGCCAACATGGTGGATACTCGGGAATGATTATATTCGCAGGGATCTTCAATCTTCTAGGATTTGCTTTCTTAATGGCGGTGAAGCTCATGATTAACCGTAACATTTTTGTTATAGTGTAAACTTCGCCCGATTGTCAGGTGACATTAGATCCCTGATGCTCTACTTAGATCGCCCTCACTAGATACTTACTAGTACTATCCCTTCCGGTGCAAACGACACCCCACAGAAGTCGGCACTTTTACACAACTTGTATTTCTAGTTATTTAAACACAATTCTTAACATCATTCTTTCTGACACGCGAGGTTGAACGACCACGATTGAGGCAGAATTGAGTGAGTGAAAGTGCCTAAGTCACGCACTTGCTGATATGTGCCGTGACGGAGTTTCAATACTGCACACACCACACTTTTCTCGGAAGTGCCGCGGACTTATGCTCTAAGACATACTATCCCTTCCACTGCAATCGGCACCCCACAGAAGTCGGCACTTTCACAAAACTCATATTTATAGCTACTTCAACACAAAATTATTTTAGTAGATATCATTCTCTCTCTAATACAACTCATTACGAGGTTGAACGACCATGATTGAAGTGGAATTGAGTGAGATAATTGAAAGTGCCGAAGTCACACAGAAATGTCACCTGCCGATATGTGCCATGGCGGAGTTTCAAACTGCAAACACCCACTTTGGAAGTGCCGACTGGTGCAGCCGCTGCTGGTCATGGGGCTGGTCCAAGTGTAGCAGCGAGATTTCGAGAGATGGGATGATCATGGTTGAGGACCTTAGGGCGATAATCAAAGAGTTTCTTGCCGACACCGAAAATCAGCACTTTGCTAACAAATCACATTTTTCTGCACTCTTCCAGACAGGAAAAACACGTTCGAAGAATTCATCATCAACAGGACCTAGAATGCAGCTGCATAATAATCCATCTGGCGGTCCCATTGCATCATCATCGAATTTACATAGACAACCTCAGCGCTGCAGCATCCATACTTAATATTAATATTGATGTACATGGTCTCCCTCATCCACCTCAATTTTACAACTACAGGCTACAGCACTAATAATGGTCACCCTCATACTTACTTAGACATACACCGAATAACTGGCTGTTTGCTGACTTTGAAACCAGCCTACGTGATGTGTCGTGACTTACAGTGACATTTGCGTGACTGCCGAATTCTGTGGGGTGCCGATTGCAGTGGAAGGGATAGTAGGGTCTTCGACCCCAAAGGGCAATAAATATGATTTTTTTTTAAAAAAGAAAAAAAAAAACACGACTTACAAATACAACACCATAGAATGACTGTTGCGACTTCACTGTGTACCACTGCCCGCCCGCTGCCGGGTCAATCTTGCTAAAAAGGCATGAAGCATAGCACGTGCATAACGTCTTTCTCCTTGGGAAACAGCATCAACCACTCGCTCCAGACGACTTGATACTTCAGGTGTGCTGCAGAACTTCATTAGTAGGTCTAGTTCCATGTTTTGAATGTCGGTGTACCTGTGGTGGTTGAGGATCAACGAGGATCGGGGTATAGAACAAGAAAGCCATACTGAGCTGTAAACCACGAGAATGCCTCAGCCAAGATATTGCTCTCGCATAAACTAGATTTGATTGCCTGGAATGCCAGAGCTTCTAAACGTGCGTTCTTGAGCTTCAGGTTTCTTGTTAAGCCGTTGCCATAAAGGACGCGAGATAGTACACCAACCTTAAGGGCGAGTCGGTACATCGACTTGGGAGAGCAGCGTAAAGTCTGAATTGTGTCGTTGCGTCGGCTGAGCGGATTTTTGGACTTCAGAGGTAGAAAGAAACTTGGTCAGTATAGCAATAGTATACGTAGGATGCCCAGCTGCACGAACAGTTTGAGTCACTTTGAGCTAGTGAGAGTAGCCGTACCAGTAGCTTACGTCGCGAATGCCGTGTTTCGAACTAACACCATTCGTTAAGTAGGAGAAACGGGTAGAGACAGCGGCTCAGCGGTCAATGTGTCCGTCGAGCGGAAACCTAGAGGCCGCGTAACCGCCGATTCCGTCCAGCCGAGGTCTAAGTAGCAGACTCAGTACGAGAGATCACCCCAGGCCCAGGGAGAAGGAAACAGGACTCACCGTCATAATCCGAGCTTAGAGCACTGCTATCGGAAGTGGTATCAGAAAAATCGGACTCAGCAGGTGCCGCCCCAGGGGAATAGCTCTGGCTAAAATAAAGCGGGGGTTGACTAGGCGCTCCTTGTTGTATTTCTTCTTCCTCGATGTCGCTGTCGAAGTCATGATCCTGATGTAGCTCGGCGTCCCCCATCAGCCTAGATTCGGTGGGGTAGTAAACGAGTAAAGAATTCTCGTTGGGAGATGCTAAAAGATAGTTCCATTATCATTCACCCACTAGGTAAGATGAGAAACCACCGACAAGAGTGAACTGGCGCGATACCGGCGCCGTGCTCTAAAACTGTATTATTCGCATATACGAAACGAGTTTCTCCAGAAGATCTCCAAGTCCTCCGCTTGGACATGGCATAGTACTTGGTGTCGACGAATTCACCGTCGTTCATGGACTGCCTGAGAGCAGTCGCAGTATTGATGAGGGGGTCGGCGATAACTGGAGCAAAGTTTGCTCCCGTAGTGACCGTAAACCACATGTAAGAGTGTGAAGCAATAGTGGACAGTGAGAACAAGCCAAGAAGTGCGGGAGGTCCATGGCCAAAGTCAGCAATCGAGATCGTCTTGCTGTCAAAAGAAGGAGCCTCTGAATTAGACCCATCTTTAGGGCAAATAGTCACCGTGGCGGCGTCTGTCGCCGACGAGTAATTGATGTGATGGAGGTAAACCTTCACTTTAGCAGAACCCCAACTTCCTCTTGCATACTGTAGCCCAAAACGCCACCCCAATCCGAACTTTTCGCCGTAAACTATGGTTGAACCCCCTTGCAGGCAGGTGGCAAGGTGTCCGTCCTCAGTTTCCAACTGGAAGATTGATGTGGCTGAATCAGATACTCTGCATGGTTGGTGGATGAAGGCAACGAGAGGATGCTTAGGCGCCTCTCGGAGCAGTCTCCTACATCGGAAAATCGGCCATGAGGTGGTTTTAATCCACCAGAGTGATATAAGATCCGACCTTGGCATCACCATAAGCTAACCCTAGACTGGTGACCAGCCCCTCTATGAGGCAAACCGTTGACTGGTAAACTTAGCAAAGACTTATCTAACTCCCGAAAAGACTTTTCCGTCATGTGAAAGCCAGATTTACCAGTCCCTCTATCGACGGTTTGCCTCATAGAGGGGCTGGTCACCAGTCCAAGCTAACCCAGCTCTCCACGTCCTATAATGCAGCGGCATTATAGTCCATCTGGTGGTCCTATTGCATAATTATAATCATCGAAAATTACATAGACAACCTCATCCATGCAATGTACATGGTCCCCCTCAATTTTATAACTACAGCACTGATGGTCACCCTCGTACATATCTACTGGTAAATAGTGAATTCTGTGCTTGCTCACTTACGCCGAATACTAACTGAACTTGCCCTCTTGCGCACTCGATTGCCGAGCTCACATTGAAACCGGCTATGACCAAGGTCAATATCAGCTAATTGTGGCTGAACCCCGTGAGAATCAATAGCCAGCGCCATAAGTACTCGAGCTGGAGCCTGGCATGTTTTGTGTCAATCGAACTAGTCTTTTTATTTCATTTTGCGTCGGCTAATCCTGTGATTCTACTGTCAGTGCGTGATGTTCTTCGACTTGTACTACAGACGTCTATCTTGATCAGTCTTGGCCAAGTGACAAGCGTAACAGGACAGAAATCCTGTGTAGGTTCGAAACCTGCTGGAGCTCTGCTCAACAATCTTTTTCCTTTTCCATGGATCCTTGATCATCCTTCAAGGTCTATCTCAAGTAGTAGTCATAGCCAACTACCACCAGAACAGCTTGGAAATCTTGGGTGGTGCAGATTCAAAACCTGCAGGCTGCCAATAAATGTCTTATCACACCTTGACATTCACTCATGGACAGCTCTTCGGAGGTTCATCTCAACTTGCGAAGTGTTCTGGCCAAAGTAATTACCACAACAGGATCGAAATCTGTTTCTCTTGGACTACACAGGTTCCTGACGACAGGTTTTTCTCTCTTGGAATACCTTGACATTCGCTCATGGATGGTTTCGTCGGAAGTTCATCTAAATGATCTTAGCCAAGTGGTTATCACAATAGAATCAAAATCTGTTTCTCCTTGACTGTGCAGGTTTGAAACTTGCAACAGCAGTTTTTTCTCTCGGAACATGCCTTTAATAAAGATTCGCTCATGGATGGTTTCCTCGGAGGTTCGTCTCAAATTTGTCACAACATAATATAAATCTATCTCTTGGACTACACCGGCCGAGGTTCGAAACCTGCCGACGATGAGGTTTTTTTATCGGAACACGCCTTGAAGATGCATTCATGAATGGGTTCCTTGGAGGTCCATCTTAACTGGTCTTATAGCCAGGTGGTTTCCACAACAGAATCAAAATCTGTCAAGCCTGCCGACAACAAAGTTTTTCTTTTTCCCTATCAGAACACACTTCGACATTCACTCATGGATGATTTCGTCAGATGTTCATCTCAACTGGTCTTAGCCAAGTGGTTACTGCAACAGAATCAAAATCTGTTCTCTCTTCGACGGCGCAGGTTCGAAACCTACCGCATGGCAGGTCTTTTTCTATCGGAACACACCTTGACACTGACTCGTGGACAGTTCCCTCAGTGGTCCATCTAACTGGTCTTAGCCAAGTGGTTACCACGACAGAGTCAAAATCTGTTTCTCTTGGAGTTGGTTCGAAACCTACTGACAACATTTTTGCAGTGTATAGATCCCCGGAGGTTCATCTTAACTAGGCCCAGTCATTGAAACCTCTTATATATGATAGTCTGTCCATGAAAAGGAATTCACTTTCATGCCCCGCGATGGCTTCAGCTTTTCCTCGGAAAGTTTTCCAGTCATCGTCCATAACTTGTGGGCGTTCGAGAAGATGACTTAACGAGAATGCGATGCCGAAAACTTAAACACCATTCACATACTGTCGGCGTCGATTCCATCAAGCTTGTTCACTATTTGTTCATTGTAAGTCATTCTCGTTCGTCTCTCGATTTCTTAATGGACTCACAATCCCATCTGAACAAGTCAAACCAACCTTCGCGAGTTGATTGTGTTACGACCACCGTTAAACATGCATTGCCTAAGCCTTCCGGTTCACTAAATTAATGTAAACCTAGCGGTAGTCCTTCATCGGACAAACCTCTCAAAGGAAAGGAATGTCACGGTGCTCAAAGCATCTTCCGGCTACTGGTAAATCCAACCCTTTAATTTTTGCTTTCTGAAAGTTATATTCATCTCCATTTGTCAGAACCTGTCTATCGAAATGCGCTCATTCTCATCACACATGTAGCATATTACAGCGAATTTTCTGCAGCTTTTCTCGATTGTTGTCCTGACTCGTTACTTTCCACAGGGTGCCGCTGATTATGATATACAATTAATATACTTTTGATGCATTCTCCACATGATAGTGCACGGCATTAGCACTTGTGGGACATTGGTGGGACAAGGTTGCTGCCGCCGGCGAAGCTCGGCCTCCATCTACTAGTGCTATATTTTTATTTGTGTGATTGCTAACTTCTGTAAGGATCAACTCGGTCGGTCACCGGTGACCACATGGTCATTGCCTAGCTCAGTTCTTGGCGCGCCCTCACCTTGCTTGCCACATGGAAGACAAACGCAAAATATCGAAGCCACCACGGTTATTTCAATAACCATAACTTCTAAGCAGTCTAACAAAACAAATATTATTAAGTCTGAGAAATTGCTGAGAAACACAAACCAGCGTGTGTATCTTACTCAAGTCGATCATCTTTGTGGCGCCATGATGCATGATTATCATGACCTGTCCGTACTACTAGCAAACTTGCATCATACTACACTTGTCTCATCGTTACAGTTACCCTCACTATTTCACGCAAAGTCATGTCACTTTTACCAGGTTGGGCATCTCAAACGGCCGACCGGGACTGAAATCCCACACCGGGGCATCCACAAATTGAAGTGCAGCAGACTGATATCCCTTAGAATAGCATACATCGTCCTCTGCATAGGATAGAAATAGCTACAGTCGACAAAACACAGCCCCTGGCCACAGTCAAGAATAGGAACGATCCTAGGCTGTGCAAACATTAACCTCCCACCGCAACGAAACAACCAACACAGCCAATATAAACAGACTATTAAGAATCATAATCTCTGAATCAGCGTACCTCATATAGGTTTTAAGATGCGACAAAACAAGAAATGGAACCTCATACACAACAGAAGCAATAACAAGTCGCTGGACAGCATCTATAAACAAAAGACTCCAACTCGACAGAATAACTGCCAAAAAATCAACCGCACCAAAACCTTTGAAAAACTAGTCAACACCACATGGTCAGATATAATAATGATAAACGGGCCATCGCCCTCGAGGTTTTAGTGGGTATCAAACCACCCAGGCCGCCCTCCACGAACGAGGTAACCAGTATCAGAGTCCCACACACCCCGCGAAAACGGGAGGGCGTAAGTGCGTTTTCTCCTCGGACCGGTAGTTCCATGAACTCCGCTACTAGCGCGTACTTGTAGAACTAGACTTGTCAGTGGCTACAAATACATATTGCTCGGCCAAAAAAAAAAATAGCTACAAAAAAGCTTGGCAACCTTGTGGACAGAATGGTTACGAGCCCACCATGGTGGCGTATCTACTTCAGGTTGCTTCAACAAATCTGAAAGATATAAACTACATAGAAAGATAATAACAAGTGAAATAAACATCGGGGCGATGATTCAGATGTCGTAAATATCAGCCTAGGTCACCCTAAATGGGAAGACAGAGCAGTCGAAATGCCGGTTTTTCAGCCACAAGGATTCATGGGTCGCGTGGGGATAAGGGCAAGTTTTGACCTACATGGGATGCACTCGTACATTACATGGAACATAATCTTTAGAGGTACTGGCGCCCGCAGTACGGAGACATGTGATAATATAATTAGCGGCCGTCCAAGACGGTGTGAGAAGGCACATCGGAGATAATGTAATATGGTGATTGTTGCGGACGTGCGCATACTATAGAGAGACTCAGAGAGGACCGGCGCGGCAAATTGAACAGAGACATTATGACGGGACCACCATTGAGCGTAGCAGCCACAAAAGCAATAGAGCGAGGCTGCAGAAAGGATGGCGAAGAATGAAACATTAAAGCGTACGAGGGGCTATAGGGCTTATATAGAAAGCAGGAATGGGGGCGTACTAAGACGACGACAAAGTAGCAAGGCAGCGCTCAGTGTTGACAACGCTAGATAAAGTCCAAAATACAAGTTTACAGATACCCCCCCTCGCACTGGGTCGGGATGTGCCTATGATAAGTAACGATAAATACCAGCGAGAAGCGTCATGGCTGACAGGTCGGACAGTCCATTTCCGGTAACCTATCGTGTTTAATGCAAACGTCTTGGGAAACCGAAATAGCGATACTTGGTTGATTTATCTGAGCACAATCAGGACCAATCCTACGAGACGGATATGAGGGTAAACATACCAGCTGCCGTTGAAATTGATCACGTGTGTATGCAGAACTGTCAGAAGAAATCTCGTGTGATAGTTCATAACGTTCGATGTCCATGTCATACTCGGATTTTGAAGAATTTCTCATGAGATTCTGGATGCGCTACATATTGGATGAGTAATATTGGAGCTGTGAAGAAAACCATCACTTACGCCCATAGAACGGTCTGCACTGCGGCTATGTGGATTACGCGGCAGACTGACGACAGTTCCAGCATCTTCATGGACCCGTCGAGTGTTCAGGCTACACAAAAATTGAATTCCCCATTCTTTCGTGTTTCGCAGTGCTAAATCACTCACGATGCCATCAAACAGTTTGCAAAAACTAAGGAACGAGGAATGAGCGCTTGCAGAGTGATAAGAATTGAGTCATTACCCTCTGTGTAAAATAGGAAAATGCCGAACCACCAGACTGAATAGCCCATCAGCAAGATCCAAAGCACGTGATCTAGACAAAGTTCTCACAGCTATGTGGAGTTGTACCCCATATGATGAGAATCACAACCGCGCTCATGCTTAGTGTCGATGGTTAGTCGAGTCCATTATCTCTGACGTACCACTGTACCTCAGAACCAGGCCAGTTTCTGCAAGACGATTAGTTTTGGAAGAAAACATTTTCGGTTTTTCTCTTACCAATGGTGTATGCCAAAAGGCGGTCGAGTAGTCTCATTGTCGTCCTACAACTGGTGAGCTTATAATAGGAGGGTCACTGGCTTATCACTCACTGCCCCATCGCAACACGTTTTTCACGGTAAATATAATAACACAGGCCTCCTGCAACGATAAGGTCGGCTCCCGCACCCGTAGCAAAGCAGGCGGTGATTAACCAGCGCCATCTTGTCGAGAAAACGTCTAAAGATATGTTTCCAAATACCTGTGCCGCAACGACCATGCTTCCCACACATCGGAATGATGCAAGACCCCAGGCGATGGACGGGAGGTACCACGATTTTGATAGCACGTACATACGGTGCGCAAAGAAGGCCTGTATTATAACATTCAGACTCAGGAAATTCTGTGGATCGAGAAGACAATGTTGCACCTCCACGATAGATCCTACTGAGCCACTGAATATGATTGACCACGCGTAGCCAGCCGGCATGGTAGTTACGGCGAGCGCGTCTGGCTGTCCAAATTGTGTCACAGTAAGGAGGTACATTCCAGTTAGAACAGAGATCGTGTGACCGATTTCTTCCAGCCTGTCCATTTAGCCATTAGGATGAAGACGGACTTGAAAGGGTCTGCACACCATATCCAGACCACCTAAAAGGCATAAGGCTGATACTTGGTAAATATTGAAGTACTCACCAGCAGCTTTATCCAGAGGCGATCATTCGGATATCTTTTGAAGTAATAATAGGTCTGCAAAGTATCAATTCCAAACAAGAACACCATGATCGTGCCCCCCACTTGGAGAGCACCGAGTGTGTCATTAGGATTTACAGACATGGGGAGGATGTATATACCAGTATTAGGCGGCGACTCCAGCGACCGCCTTAATACCTAACACGTTTTATACAGTTCTGATGAAGCTAGAGAAACCCAGGAATAGATCCTCCTGTATATGGGATCTTGCCTAACAATGTCCCGCGGTTATACTGTATACAGATGTCGATACTACTTTTGGACAAAGGGACAGCGTGGGGTCATCCCGATTCCCTGATGCTATGATGCGTGACATACCTACTACTAGTGATTACGCCGGACATTGCCAGGAATCACCATTCGCTGCATCATGCTGTTTTCTCAGCAGCATACTCCATCAATCTGATGAGAACTGCGGATCAGATTGACTTAGATCTGTTTATCCTGCCACCTAACTGTCATGCTTTTACCATGAGTATACGATAGCGCAGAGCTAGAATGTTCGAATGGCGCGAAATGGGACAGGTAAGCTCTGAAGCAACTTCGACTCGGAAGCAAGTGCTAGTTGACCATGCGGGTGTACTCTGGGTCCGAGTCACGGCAATTTCCGTAAAGACCGATGATCCGGCGGTTCGACGTCTTTTGAATGGGAGCTTGATGCGGCGGAGCGGAGGTGTGTAACTGCGGCGATGGACAATGTTGGAGGGCGTGATAGAAACGATGAACTCGCACTCGGCACGGCGTGTTAGTGGCCGGTTAGGTTTCCAGCAGATTGGGTTCAATTTCAAATAGTGGGTTTAAATTATTTAGTCTAATCAGGAAGAAAATAAATTACCAAAAGCGATTTTGATGATTTCCGGGCCCCACTCCCACAGGCTCCACGGTTGACCAATATCTCACTTTCAGCCCTTCTTCGTGGCTTTCGGAGATGTGCTAACGAGTGATTTGATTAATTTGTAACCTTCAAGTTATATCGCCAGAATGTTATATGCTCTTAGAGGTCAATCATCATTTTTATGTAATGATACTAGGCCACATCAAAACTAAGGTTCCTGCTTTTGTGCTTTTGCTTCCGCAGGTACTAACCATGTCTACTGGTGTCCGTCAACTCTCAACCACGGAAGGCTTTCTATGTGGTGGCTTGGCAGCCTGTATAGCTGTTAGTTGTTTGTTTACTTCTCGTATTGGTTTGATAAATGATGCATGAACGTAGGTGACAATATCCAACCCTGCCGAGGTTAGTGCCCGAATCGATGCGTAGACTCTGTTGCTTACTCTGGAGAAAATAGGTAGCCAAGACTCGATTGCAGTTGCAAGGAGAGCTCGTCAAGGGTGGCGGAGTCAAGGTGTACAATAATGCTTTCGACGCCATGATAAAGACATGGAGGAATGAAGGTATCCGCGGTATGCAACGCGGACTAGGTGTAGCGGTATGTCAATCTCCAAATTTTCAACTTACCGCTCTGATCAGGGTACTCCGTAGTATGCGTATCAGGCAAGTATACAGCCGTGTTGATAAGATTCAACGCTTACTCTAAGTTTAGATCCCACTGAATGGGTCCCGCCTAAGTGAGTGACATGTGATGCAATTTTGTACCCTGGTCTGAGGCTGCTGCAGGCTTCTATGAACCATTTAGACGGACTATCAATCGCGTATTTGGTTGGTCGAGTACAGACCAGATACCTATCACGTCTTTGGTGGCCGGCGCAGCCAGTGGTGCTGTCGGAGGTGTGTTTGTCATGCCCTCGTACGTGATGTTGCTCACACGTTTGAACATAGCTATAATCGGCAATCCCTTGTTTCTCATCAAGGCTCGTATGCAGGTGATCAAACTTCTTCGCCATCCACCAGTGACTGATATGTCTAAAGGCATACTCGCCCGCTCTTCCTATAGGAACACAACGCCATTATAAGAACTCTTTTGATGCCCTGGCTACCATCTGGCGGACCGAGGGTATTCGCGGTTACGTCCGCGGAATGGATGCTGCTATTCTTCGTACAGCAATGGGCTCATCTGTTCAATTACCGACATATAACTGGACTAAGAATCAGCTCGTTGGACATGCTATTCTACCCGGTGACAGTGTGTGGACGTTTCTTGCAAGCAGCTCGGTTTCTGGTGTATGCGTGGTATGCTCCCACCAAAATATGCCGTCATAATCATAACCCTTGAAAATGATTTTCGCAGTGCCTCGTCATGCAGCCCGCCGATACTGTAAGTCGACGCGTTTCGGTTCAAATTGCACCCTGACGTGTCACTTTCAGGCACTCACAAGAATGTACAATCAACCCACCACGAAATTACCCGATGGGAGGGTCGTGGGGGCACTTTACAAGAGTCCGATAGATTGTCTCTGGAGAACTGTCAAAACAGAGGGAGTTCTCGGCTGGTATAAAGGTACGTGCTCTTGGCCTGGGGATGATTATAAACGCTGAATCAGTCGACGGCAAGGTTCACTTGCACACTTCCTGCGTATCACCCCTCACACGTGAGTTGCTCCACGTTTCGCCTAAGCGTGGAACTTACCTCCCACCAGGATCATAACCCTCACTATGAATGATGTAATACGAAACCTTTACAAGGATCTGGCCTGGGGTAGGTCCTACGTGTAACAACTTTTGCATAGACGTGAGCGCCGAGATTGGGTGCTTGTTAGACACGAGCTCTCGGGCAACTTGCCGGCTTGTTGCAACTCGGTGTATATACCTTTTCTGCAAGCCAATAATAGGTGCAGTTTGCGCGCGCCTGTTGGCAGGTCTGTTGCGAGATTTGTCCTTCTGTCCAACTTTAGTACGCAACTTTGAGCCTCTCGTTGCCAGACTTTGTCAGAACGTGTCCAAAGTGTTCCCAGTAAGTAAACATGATGAAAGCTTTACCACGTCGCATCCATAATTCATCATTCTGCGTGTGCCACTTTGTTCACTACTTACTTGTAGTCAAGTACTTTTTCCTTTGCGATAGATCATGTACGGCTGCTTGTACAGTTCCAGTATACCAGGGGTGGAATTTGACCCTAGCAATATGTTTATCCGTGCCGATATGCCATCGCTTACTCGGCCGGTATCATCTCTTTGGTCCTTGATGGCATGATGAGTGATCAATCGATCATTATTTATGAGGCGCTAACATTTTTTTGGTCATCCTGGACCCTAGAATAAGTCAACGGCGAAAATGCGTTTTACCGTTTCATGATCAGGTGAGCAAGTGCTATAATTATATAGATATACTTCTAAATTCGACTCCTCTTCCTCACATTGCATTTTTCTTTACCGCTATCGACCAGGTTGCCTCTGACGACGTCCACAGGATGGAAGAGACTCTGCACAGCTCCCCCTCGGCAGACACGATGAAGGAGGTCGACCATTTCGAAGAGTTCTCAGATGCAGAGAAAGCTCTTTTTGAAAGGACTGTCTGGAGGAAGTTAGACAGATGGGTGCTGCCCGTCTGCACTATTTTCTATCTCCTCTCTTTCCTTGTGAGTGATGCCTAGTATCATTTATGAAGCCACACCAAACAGGATTGACAAACAGGACCGGAGTAATATTGCAAATGCTCGAGTTGCTGGCATGCAGACTAGTCTCGGGATGTCCAACTACCAGGTAAAACTCGGCTGTCCCGTATGTAGTGTATTATGTTCTAATACCTGTCTTTTCACAGTACAGTATTGCTCTGACCATGACATATGTGTAAGCACGCAATCTTAGCGAGTTGACGTCCTCTGACATAGCGCACTTTTCAGACCGTATATCGCAGCAGAGTTCCCTTCGAACTTGCTATTAAAGGCAAGTTTCGTCATATGACGTTCTATAGGTGCTCTCTATGGGTGAATGACTGTAACACTAAAACAGTATGTGGGACCACGGTGGATGCTGCCAACCATGGTCACTATATGGGGCCTTGTGGCAACCATGCAAGGTCAGTCTGATTGCCGTGGTATTGTAATGTGCAGCAGCCAATCATCGAATATCCAGGCGTCGTGAAGACTTATTCGGGTCTGCTTGCCTGTCGATTTTTCTTGGGCCTCATGGAAGGTATGATATTTGCACATCGTTGCCTGTCAGACCTGCTTAATTCTCACATTAGGTGGTCTATTCCCTGGTCTTGTGCTATATCTGTCTTTCTTCTATCCCAGAGAGAGATTACAGATCAGGTCCGTTATGTGGCTCCCTCGCATTCCCGGGCATATTTGATTTTGCCCTATCAGGGTTGCCACGTTCTTCGCGTCGGCATCGCTCTCTGGCGCATTTTCTGGACTGCTGGCAGCTGCTATTATGAATATCAATGGGAGGGATGGGAGACCTGGATGGGCTTGGATTTTCATTATTGTCAGTGGCTTCCATCCTCGTTGCGTTACCAATGCAGCTCATCCTCTCAAATAGGAGGGAATCATCACGTTATGCTTTGGATTGATAGCCTTCCTTGTCCTTCCCAACTCCCCGGCTCACGCGCGCTTCTTCTCTACGAAGGAACGTCACTATGTCATGGCTAAACTGAAGGCAGATGGTGCTGTTGCTGGTGACGACAAGAGCGATGGCTTCAGTTGGATTGAGGTGATTAGGTGCTTCCAGTCAGTTCACGTTTGGCTGTTGGCGCCTGTTTTGTTTTTCCTCGGTAAGTGTGTGTTGCTGGCGTTAGGTGAACTCAGGCGAATTCTGCTCAGGTACAACATTGTATGGCCTTGCTTAGTAGGTCCATGGTACTGCCGAGTTTATTCATACTAATACTTTGCCGACTCTTTAGCTTTGAGCCCACAATCGTCGCCGGTCTCGGTTACACCGGTAATAAAGCACAGTTGATGAGCGCGCCGCCCTATGCATTTGCGTTTGGAGGTGAGTTGATTTCTACTTCCTGTTAGTGATCAAGACACCGACTGTGATATTTTCAGTCTCGATGATCACTGCAGTGATATCGGATCGGTACAAATGCCGTGGCTTCATACTCATCTTCTTCTCGGTTTGTAACCTTATCGGATTTATCATGTTCTATGGTGGGTTTTTCCAGCGCCTGTCTTGACAAGTCATCTGATGGTTGCCAGCGAGCACATCAAATCATGTTCGTTATGGATCACTCTTCCTGAGCATCAGTGGGTCCTACGCAGGTGCTCCGCCGGTCATCACATGGGTAGCGAATAACAGTGCACCACACGTCAGACGCGCAACTTCGATCGCTATTGCGTTCATTATGACCAACTCGGGCGGTATCCTGGCCACCTGGCTTCTAGGTTCTTTGTCTCCTGCACCTAACTATACGAAAGCTACGATCACTTTCATTATCATGTCAGTGGGCATGGTAGTGCTCTCCTCCGCTACCCTCGCATACCTTTGGCACCAGAACCGCTTAAAGACACAAAGGCGGCAGTTCGGCACTCCTGAGGATGAACCCAAAGGTCTCGGCGATGAAAGTGCTTGGTTTATCTACAACTTGTAGTATACTTGTACCAATTGAAAAAGACAGACGCGGACTATTTCACTATCTATCAGGATCTTATTACCCTTAGTTACGAACAAGACTTACAGTAGAGAACTGCTTATTCATGATTCTTTCATTTGGTTTGTTCAGGGTTGTTATATGGGGTTGTTATATGTCGCTACGTGGAGTCGTGAACATACCCACCACGTCGTGAGACGTGGTCTCTTCTCCCACATTAAGTGTCATAATCAAAATGATTGGGTTTACAACGAAAAAGGTAGACGAGTAACCATCAGTTACTTAGTTACAAGTGACAAAAGAAGCTGCCCCAGTGAGGCTCGAACTCACGACCTTCCGATTGCGCTTAACAGTCGGACGCTGTAACCAACTCAGCCATGGGGCAGTTGTTTCTCATTTCCCGTTGGATCATATAAAGGCCAATGGCCCGTGCTTTTGGTGATCCATAAAACTACCGGATGTCCGTCGTAAGTTACTCATCATTGGTTAATTCTCTCCACGTCCTAGCTTATCCAGACAGCGAATACCCTGCTCAAACCACTCTTCTCTTGATATCCAGAATTCTGCACGGTTCTTCATGATGTCAGCGAGGACAGCACCACCCAGGAACACCATGTGTTTTCGACGAGGGGGGTCTTCAATCCGAATTTTGAATTTCTGCAGGAGGCACGAAACATGTTAGTGACGGTGAAAGGGGAACCAAGAAGCACGAAATAGAGACAAAGGACGTACGTTCAACCGCGTTGGATCGCCATTCAGCACACGCGTAAGATACAGTTGTTTCATTTCTTTCTCGAGTCGGCTTGGGAGGCCTGGGTACATGCTTGAGCCGCCTGAGAGGACGATGTGTTTGTACAGTTCCGCTCGGGTGTCAACTGCTGCGGCTTGGATGGTTAGGAAGAGCATTTCTGGGTGGAGGAGTGAGATGAGTAGAACTGGAGATATGAAAGGGTTTCACTCACCTGCTACGCCAGGTTGATCAAGGTCCACGAGATGTGGTTGGAACATGCATTCTGGAGCTTCGAAGCGCTCTGAGCCTACTTTGATCGTTCGGCCATCGGGGAGCTGTAGTAAACGGGTTTCAGCCATACGACGATGGACGGCAGAGTTGAGATACCGTGTAGCTCTCTACAAGCACCGTAGTCTCCTCTGACAATTTCTGGTCGAGGTCAAGATCGTAGCTGTAGTTCGATATTTCAATCGCATGAAGTAATACAAACCATCAAAAGTTTCACCTCACATAACAAAGTTTCTCCTTGATTTCACGCACGGTCTCGAAATCAGCAGTACGGTTGAACGCATAACCGCGCATGAGCAACAGTTTGATCAAGTACCGCGTGACATCTCGACCTGCAATATCCAAGCGTCGGGTGAGATGTGGGAGGGCAAATCCATCGTATACAGGTACGATGTGCGTGACTCCATCACCCGAGTCGACGACTACGCCCGTTGTTAAACCTGTACCCGACCAACAGTCAGCACCCAGCCATCACACAGCGCACAATAGATCTCACCTTGCGCATACAATGTCAACACAGCCTGAATCGCCACATACACCCCCTGGAAGCCATACTCCTCAAACATCACCTGCACCATCTTCTGCCGATTGACTTTAGGGTTCATGGGTGGTTCCGTGAGTAGCACTTTACGGCCGCGCGGGTCGACCTTGAGTTTCTCGTCGAAAGTGTAATCCCAGAGGTGCTTCATGTCTTCCCAGTTACGCACTATACCGTGTTCCATGGGCTGTGTGACTTGGAGGTAATTGCGGTTCTCGACGGCTTCGTCGCCCACCATGATGTCCTTGATCGCTGCGGAGCCCACGCGCTCCTCCGCACGCAGGATGGGGCGGCCTACGACGGAGGGGAATACTGGATTGTGGGATTAGTTGACTTGGAATATGTATGTGCTTTGGGTGGGGCTAACGCACCATGCTCTGGGAAGTTCGATCCTGCGTAGCCTACTTTGACGAACTGCGGATGGGATTGAGATGATTCAGAGCGCGTCAAGGAGAGCTTAAAGACTTACACCCGTGCCGTTGTCGACTACGAGTGGTGCTTCTGAGTCCATTCTGGAACGGTGCACGAAATATGGTTATATGGGATGTGATTTGGGATTGCGGTGGATAGATATGTATGCCACTGATCTTGTCTGACTTGTGCTGCTTAGCGGGCAACGGCTGTGTCCTGACTAAGTACTTACCTGCTTAAAGTCGAAATACTTACTTTCGAAAATCGCTTCAGTTCATTTCGCAGCCTGCGGTGATCAGTTATGCAATAAATTACAGTGTGTCAAATAAGATGTCCAGTATCTATATCAAAATCCGAAGTCTCGACATAAGTATAGGGTATATCACAATCACCGAGTCGCCGTCCGTCGTCTCATCGGGTATGTTCCTACATCTACCTCTGACCGCCATATTTGTCGCCTTCGCCACCTCCGATAAACAAAAAACCCTGCTATTGATATGACCAAAGAACCAAGCACCCCGCCTAAAGTCGCACCGATGATGATGCCTGTTCGCTGGCTGGTATTCGAAATTACTGTGTTCGTCGAGGAGGGCGAAAGGCTCGGAGGGAAACTTGATATGGGCAATGTTGGTGCTGGAAGATAAGAGGAGGTCGCACTATTGCGCATATGAATGGATCGCGGTATTTGGCGTACTCTCTGACAAAGACATAGGCGGTGCTTACCTACTGTTCGTGACATTGAGCGTGATCGACTCAACATCAAAACGGGTGGGAGAAAGCGATTGGAGGAATGTGACGCCTAATGTCGTCGTCTGTGACTCGGGCAGGTTATCGGCGATGATAAGGCTGATGTTAGTATTGACCTGTTTTGTAATTGTGACGCCGCTCGGATCAGCGGTTAAAGAGAAATTGACGGTCGCATTGGAAAGGGGAGATGTGCGCAGATATAGCGTTGATGCTGCATAGCGTGAGCATACTTGTAAATTGACTGAATTAAATATGACGCACCTCTAAAGGTCAAAAACAACTGGGGTACGGTGTTCCCGGTTTGTGGTATTGGGCCCGTTGTACTAGTAACAATCACCGGAGTTCCGTTAATGCTAGGACAGTCGACGTATATTTGCCTCGACATAAAGAGTTAACGAAACCCAGTTCGTGGTAGGGATCAAATGCTCACTGCCATGCACTGAAGCATCCCGTATTTGAAACATTGCATAGTGAGGGAAGGTAGACGATATCTGGATTGGTACTCCCAAGGACGACTTGCTGTTGAGCAGAAACTACCAGAGTCACGGTGGTAATAAGCAGATAAAAAGAGAGAAATAACCGAGAAAGACTGTGTGGCATGTGATGGACATACGATAGCAGGGAGTGTGGCGAAAAGGATTGCTAAAAACCGAACCTTGATGCTTATAACGAAATTATTAGGACTTCTGGGTGACCAGGAAGGGATGAAGCTTCAGATTAGAAACCGGAAATACCATGTGTCCTAACCTCGTTACCAGCGAGATATGCCGTGTTGAGTGTGAACTTCTCTAAGATCGACGTTCATAATCAAGAAATAGGCGCTGGCAGACAGGCACTGGAACCTAGCTAGCTAGCACAATGGGGCCCAGCTTGGACACACGGTGGTCCGACGGTGGCCGCTGCATAGGCCGCGCATCATAACCAATGATTAATTGCTAAGAAAATTGATCATGACATCGGGTGCACTTGACAGAAGACCTTGTGACCTGGATTTTGGCTGAACCAACCTGCGCATTATCAGCTGCAGCGGCACTGCGGGACCAGTTGATTGGAATTTGGCAATATTAATGTAGTAAGGGCCCGGCTAATACTGAGTTGGTTGTTGTCAAGGCTATGTTCGGAATGCAACTGTGTGACTGTGTGACTACAATGTGTGTGACCAACGTTTTCATTCTTTGTTCCCCACAGCGCTCGACGACATCGTCTTCGACTGCAGCTGTTAGCCTTCGTTTATCATCATTTCATTCTTTTGCACTCTCGCTCTTTACAAAATACAACTAAAAAGCTGCCAATACCAATACTAATCATGTCTGCACATCAGGATTTGGAAATGCGCAACCACATGCGCTTAGCTGCTCGTTTCAGCCCAACTCTTCCTGGGTCTATCTTGCCTTCTGCTGCTACTAGTGCTAGCACACAGACATCAGCTGCGCAGAATTCTGGCAGTGAGCTCACTTACAGTACTTGCAATTTAATGTTAATGAGCTAACAAATATTTAGCACCCAGCACTAGTTCGGCTCCAGTGATCACCAGCACCAGCACCACACCTACTTCTACCACCCCTGTAGCTACTTCTACCCAACAATCCTCCACTTCCATCACCCCTAGTACTACTTCCTCTTCTTCAACCACGTCTTCATCAACTACATCCTCAAGCACCACCATCTCCTCGAGCACTTCTACTTCGTTTACCTCCCCAACTTTAGTCCCACAAACTGTGCTGTCCACGGTCAGTATCTGACCTTTTTACACTTACAGACTATTGATCATCCGGTAGACCCCAGCAGCAGCCACTTTCTACACTACCTCCATGCTCACATCACCATCTGGTATCATCGTTGGTACCGGAACCATCACATCCGCAACTTCTTCTTCGACTGCAGGCTCTGCAAGTTCCGTTAACACTGGTGCAGTCGTAGGTGGTATCGCTGGCTGTCTCGCAGGTCTGGCTATACTGAGTTTCCTCATCATGTGGTGCATTGTATGTTTCATTTTTGAAGATCCGTTTCGTCTTCTCACTTTAAATTCTAGCGCCGCAGACGTAAGTCTGATGAAGACGAATGGAGCGCTTCAGCCTTCAAGCGTCAGTCCGCCATCCTTGTGGACGATCCTGAACCATCCTTTAATCCCCGTCCACCAACCATGATCGAACGTCACAATGCATCCCCTGCTCTCAACGCTCAAAACAACTATCAGAACTATTACGGTGGTTATGGTCAACAAACTGCCTACGGTGATACCTTGCATGCTCAGGTGGCAATGCCATATGCCCCTCACGGTGACCATAGTCACCTCACTAGGCAACCGTCCAGCGCGGCATACTTGTCTCGTCAACCATCCGCTGCAGGATACCCCATCCCTGATGATCCTCAGGCTCACTATGTAAATCTCGATCGCTCCAGCGTAACTCCATTCCAAGCTGCCCAATATGCCGATATATCCCGTCAGCTTGGCAGTGACCTACATTCCACTATGGCTCCACCCCAGCCATCGGATCCCTCCTTACCTAGCCCCTTCGACGACAAAGCAGCGGAAGAAACCTATCCTGCGCATGATGCTGCGCCTCGTGCACCATCTCCCGCTCACGTCGTCGATCCTTTTGCTGCCGCTAGCCCGGCATCTGCACCTGAGCCGGTCCCAGTGCCCCGCAGGCGAGACATCACCAATGCCCAGCGGCCCGATACCGTATACACCATGTATGAAGAAGGCGATGCCTATGATGGCATCTAAACGCCAGCGCAACCAAATTCAACTCTATTTATCCATGTTCCTGCTTTCTACGGTCTTCGAATTCTATAGCCACCCCCGTCACCTGTCACTTACTTTTCCTTATTGTTACCTTTTAGCTCCTTTGCATTTCTCTGTGCATGCTGGCCTGCCGGTGCCTATGTGATTGTCAGATCTTGCCTCAAATCCGTCACGTACACACCTTTACTCTTCCGCGCTGTCTGACTACCCTGCGCCACCTCCTACCCATTGTGAAGGATCATTCAATGCTTGAATGTGCTTTTACTCGCCGGTTAACGAGCCTCTCCTCGTCGATACCTATTTCTTGCTACGGTAGCGCTCACCAAGAGCTTTTCTCAGTTTTGCCATTTGTATCGTTATCGACTACTTTCCGGACGGCTTTTCCTTACGCGTGGTCGACCCTGTAGGATGTTTAGTGTGCAAGCACCTGGCCTTCTAATTCAAGATATGTTCACTGGTAGATACATAAGTATTACGCGTTGGGCCTGACATACACCGTCTGACATCACTCTAATGGAACCTCCCAGGTCAGATGTACAAAAAAGGTTCATTCTCCCGTTCAAGCACTCCCGTCAATTTGAGCGCTGACGTTATGCGCCTACCAAACACCTCGCACGGGTAGCCTGTCGTAACGTCTTCAGGGTGACCGTCTCCAATTATATGCGATTGTGGCCCACTGCAGGAACTGCCAGTGATCTCAAGATTCGTGTCCACCAATATGTATTCCAGGTGACACTGAAGCATTGGTGACTGCCATCAGTCTTGTCGCTCTCTCACCAAGGTTCTGCCATCGTTCCAACCGCTCAAGTTTGGTTCACACTTCACTTCTCCCCTACACGTTTATTACGTTGGTTGCCAATGTCGTTACCAGTGAAGGTTGAGAGCTGGGGCTTGTGGTTGTCTGGATACCCTATTAAAGTGTGCCAGCTCTTAGATTTTAGTACTGGGACTGTTGGAGCACCCATGTGTTATCGTTCAATTGGTCTTGACGTTGTAACTGTTTCGACCATGTCTCTATCCCCTCAGTTCATGGAAAGCCTTTGGGTACGGAAGTATGTCCATATATCGTACGACATTCCTGGATTCTCATTCGTTATTGCCTAGGTCATTTTCCGCAGCTGGCCATACGTTACTAGTATACGACTATCTCCTGACTTTCCGAGATGAAGTGAGTTTATTGCGTGATATTTAATTAATATTCACAATATACCCTTGATTGCAGTTCGTTTACATCTGGGACGCCCCCTGGACGATTGTCAAAATCTTGTTTCTTCTCAACCGGTATGGGAACCTTATTGGACAGACTGTCGTCCGGCTGGAGGAGGCTGGTCTTCTCGCACATGATTCTCAAAAGGTATGGCGCAATTTCATCAGTAGACATCTAACGAGTGACTAATTTCGTGCCAGTTCTGTCAATGCTTCGCAATTTTCACTAGTTGCTTTATGTTTTTATCCGTCGAGTCGATCCACAGTGCGTACATATATTCGATTATCGTTGCACATCTTGAGGATTTTGGTTTTTCCTCAGTCCTCGTGCTCGTGCGTGCATGGGCTATCTGGGGAACTCAGAAGCGCGTGACGAACATCCTCGCCTGGAGCTACGTGATCTACGTCGTCACGCTATTGGCCAGCACATCGTATAGTTTATACGCTGGAAATAGTGGGTCACTTCGCTCCGTTTTTATTTTTATCTGTAAAAATCGTTGCGCTTCTGTAGTTCAGTATCTATTTCTGGACGTGATTCACGTTTGCGTGACGACAATGCCTAGTATGTGGTTGTTATTTGACTCCTGCAGCATATTAATGGTTTAGTACTTCAAAGAATATGTGGTCAGTTACTTTTGCGTCGTGTTTGGTATATTGACGGACGTCTTATTGACATTACTAATATTGTAACGCTAGTGGTTGGTTTATTTCGGAAGGTTAGGATGTTCTGTTCTGTGCGCTAGCGCTTACTGAAGATCGTCAATCAAGCTTTATTCTAGATACAGTACTCTTCGTCTTGACGATGCGAAGTCTCCGGATACACTCTAGGGAATTTCAGCCACTCTACCCGTCTAGTCTTCTCCATGTGCTTTTTCGAGATGGTGAGCATGCTTTTTGGAGGCACTTCAAGGTCTGTAATTGACCACAATATAGCGATCATCTTTTTCATCGTGAGTGTAGAAACCCTGCAGAATGTATCTCGTCGCTGACAACGCGAATAGGCTAGTATGTTTTGTAATGCATTGACCATCGCTTCTTGGTGAGACTTGCTCATACTCTTGGCTCATTCTATCGGTTTATGATGTTTAGGACTGCATTCTGGAATGTCAGTATTCTTTGTTCATAGCGTACCGTTGTTCTTTCTGACTGATTTATAGAATCCAAAATATTTCCTTGCCAAAGGGTGCGTTGGACATAATGACCTATGCATCACGTTCGGTTAAGCTATTGCATGTAGGTTCGCGACTCCGTTACTTTCAGTAGTTGGTCAACGCCTAGTCCTGAACCTTCGAGGTCTCAAAACGCGTACCTACGCAACTCGCGATCTCAGCCGTGAAGTGGACCGCCAACTTCAAGCATTTGCTGAAGCAGACCTGGATGATGTAGAATAGTTGGAAGGTGTGTGAGAGTAGGTGAGTATCGGAAGTATGGTTTCAAAGTTTATCTTGGTTAATTTGATAACCATCTGTTATAGGGTGTTCTGTGCCAAAATACCTGGAAATCGATCGAACATGGCCGACCTTTATGTTCGCTTTGTTCCCGGGATTTTCTTTGTGTTTCCCATGCCTCTTCTATATATTCGTATATATTCAGTATAAGTGTATCCCTCAATCGCAATGACTGACTGTATGTACTAGTAATGTGCTAATGGGTAGTTAGCGGCCCTGTAATTCTTCTGGAGTTCTGTTAATTTCTGTATAGTGGTGATTCGATGGTTGCGGACCAGTCTACCGTACTTTTATACCACGAGAAAATATTGACAGTATAGTACAAACAAGTATATATGAGATCGCTGGTGTTCCATCATGACCTGCCCAGAAATGCACACAGCATCCAAAGGCTCCTCATGAACCTCCTAGGTCAGCGTACCCCATGATTCGCTGCGATTCAACATGGACTGACAGGAAAAAAGTAAGACGCGACAGCACTGCGGCTTCCTCCAGAATAGATTCTGCCTCCATGAACCGCTGTGCGTAGCAAGTTGAGCAGTTAGCCGCAACGTTCTACGACTCATCACCTAGATCCTCGGAGATATATTCAGAACTCACACCGTGCCTGGGTGGTTTCCTTCGGCAGCTCGCTTGCTGAAACACGAGTTAGACGTTGATTAAAGGATAAGAATACTCTAGCCACAGGCGTCGAACCAACACACCTGCCTCGTTTGAAAAGCATGTCAGAGAAAAGGGTTTGAGAGATGCAGATATACAGAAGTTCAGAATAAGTAGGTCAAGTAAATATAGATATAGGAATCATACTGCGTTCGAGGAATTCAGAATTTCTTCCACGGGCAGTATGATTTTCATATGAATTATGGTCTGAGTTGTTCACAAGAAAATGTCAGTTACTAGTGCCCGTCACAGGTAAGATGAACGTTGTATGCCCGCATGATAAATATGTGTTCTTGGACCAAATTACGATTTGATCCTCCTGTTCTCGAAGTTAAACAAGGTGTAAGCCCTCGTTGGTGTTGTTGAGTCTACATTGAAATACCTGAAAGTCAATTAAACATTAACGACCATCGTGCAGCTTTTTGTTCGCTGAGTCTGTCTCCCGTAAATTCTTTTGCATTCCCCCTTCTTCCGATTGCTGGGTGTTGACTCGGAGGGGTTTATGGTACATGTGACATGTGACGCATAGCGCTCGCGCCGTACCCCCGGGCCCTGACGCGTGACGTGTTATACTATTAACGTTTCTATAATTATTCTGCCAGTGGCGCGTACCTTGCAAAGTGCTGACTTTTGCAGTGAAGTTGATACCTACGGACCTTCCTTACTTCATACCTTTAAAAGTATATACCACTTGTCCATATCAGCCTCTGAATTACTGCTATCGCACGTTTAAGTAATATGTAATGTTCACCATTCTGATTCAACGTCAACGTCGCAAGATCAATGAATTCAGTACCACCTCGCTATGTCCAGGATCAATATATATCAGGATCCACGTCATTCTTGCAAGTCACCGTCCGATGTCAACGGTTCTTACTTTTATGTAAACTAGCTCCTGCAGTACTTATTTTGATGTCTGATCCTTAATCTCGCTGATTTAGCAAATTTTTGGCGTGTTCTGATGAGTCTAGATCTCTGCAAAATACCTAAGAAGGTGACCCTGTCAGTTCGTTGTCAAATGTCGATCTATTTGACCTTGCAACGTCCTTTCCTGATTTAGCCACCACCACTCGGTTAAACGAGATGTTAGGAGACCTTTTTTTTTTTTAAAAAAAATACAGTTTATTGTCCTCTGGGGTCGTAGACCCTATGTGTTAGGAGCTTGTTGCAGAGAATCCTCGTCCTAATCCCCGCTGTATAGAACCTA
Source organism: Suillus subalutaceus (assembly GCF_016647625.1). Taxonomy (NCBI): domain Eukaryota; kingdom Fungi; phylum Basidiomycota; class Agaricomycetes; order Boletales; family Suillaceae; genus Suillus; species Suillus subalutaceus. Next base: position 221,139 of record NW_024540290.1, read on the forward strand.
AGTTAGCTGCATGCAAAATCGCTTAAACTACTCAAAACTTGCCCAAGTAAAAAAGACAAGTACTAGATTACAAATATCATGAATAAAAGGCCTAAGAATACTACATGGGACTTACCTCCATGTTAGAAATGTTCTATTGCGTGCTCAGGTATATACAATCATCTCATTTTCACAGGAGGGCACGTCTAAAATGGTCAGGGGGGACAGCGGACTGATGGGGGCGCACCTCACACCAGGGCATTCGTGACTCCGGAGACTCGGATGCAACGGGGAGTCGGGAACACTGGGGGTCCCACTAGACTAGCACTGTCACTACATAGAGCTCATCTCTCGATGCATTGGACACAAAAAAATACTAAACGGGAAGGTTTAGGGTCTGGACGAGGACACAAGGTCATCTAGAACGCCTTCCATGCGAAGGTTTAACCGACGCGGTGGGGGCCAAATCGGGAAAGGTTTAGGGTGATTTACGAGAGGACGGGGCCGACCGCGCGCGGGCCCTTGAAGTCAAGTCGACATTAATATTGACAATGGAATCTTAGAATTGACCGAACCTTTAAGTTATGGAATTCAACGTACCCAATTTAAATTTATTCATTTGAAGATCCTGTGTTCTCCGTCGGGTGTCAAAATACGTATACAGCCGTCGGCTCGTTATCATCTACATCACTTGCAGCTCTTTATGTTTCTCTATCCATACTGTCAATGCATTTTATGTCACTGGGCAGCCTGGTGGATCTTGTTCCTAATACGTATCCACACTTGATCCGCCCTGACCATTGCTGATTACCCAGCGCCAACTAACTAGGAACTGTATCCAATGTGCCGAAATGTGCCTCTCTTGGTTTTCCTGGATCATTGTGTATCAATTTTATCTGAGGCGCTTTACAATGTCCTCCGTCCTTAGTAGTAACTATTGGTCGACGCTGCAGAAGACGATTACTGCAATGTATATTTAAAGGTGGTCATAACACAACCCACTCGCGAAGGTTGGTTTCACTTGGTCAGACTCAGATGAAATTTGAGTGCATTAAAAATCGAGAGTGATGAACAAGGATAACTTACGGTAAATAAACAGTGAATAAATTGGTGGAATCAACACCCACAGTGTATGCCAGTGAATGGTGTTCAAGTCCTCAGATGATCGCATTCTCGTTGAATCATCTTCTAAAATGCCCGTAAGTTATGGATGATAACTGGAAAACTTTCCGAGGAAAAGCTGAAGCCATCGGAGAGCATGAAAATGAATCTCTTTTCATGGACAGACTGTCACAAAAGAGGTTTCGGCGCAATGACTCAGTGGGCCTAGTCAAGATGGACCTTCGAGGAAACCATGAGCAAATCTTCGGGCCGAAGGCGTGTGCCGATAGAAAAGAAAAACCTGTCGATCGGCAAGTTTCGAACCTGCACAATCCAAGAGAAACAGATTTCAATTCTGTCGCGGTAACCATCTAGCTAAGATCAGTTATATGAGTCTACAACGACATCAGTGAATTTCAAGGTGTGTTCCGAGAGAGAGAAACAACTTGTCGTCGGCAGGTTTCGGCTGCATGGCAGTCCACCTTCTGGAAATTCTGTTGCGAGTCACCATGTTCCTAATAGCTCAGGGTCAAAAAGTGGGATTGTATAGCCACAATTATGGGCTGATATCCTTTTGGTATGTACCCGGGTATATACATAAGTATATGCACTGGCTGTTCTTATCTGATTACGGTACTCTCATGAACAGATAACTTGGTTGCCTTGGTTTATGTGGCACTTTTCTTACTCACTGGTCTTTAACTTTTGGATGGGGTATGCAAACTCATCTTCAGGGCGACCTCCCTAACACGTACACTTCTGGCAACTTGACTGTGAAGTTGCTGCGAAGACTGATACATCCCTGGCAATGTGGCACTTCGGTAACTGGTCTCGAGATCTCAGCGTTCACTGGCACCGGCGACAACCTCGCCGAATACTGGCAGCACAAGGCACCTGCCTATCGTTTTACCCACTCACGTCAGGTTCGAATTCATTTTTCTGCTTACTACGTCCGTGTTGCTCGTGTCATTGGGAGTTGGCATGCCTCTGCATACCCTATAAAGCTTAGCGGGTCTCACAATGGATCTCTTGGGATCGCTGGGTCTTCGTCACTATCATACTTGTGCTGAAATACTGCTAGGTGCTCATGTTGCCATTGTTCGAATTCTTTGACCAAATCTGGGTGCGGAAGTAGGTCGGCGTCTCTTGCGAAGTCCTTTTCTTCTCACATTTTTGTTGAGAGCACTCTCCGCAACTGGCCACACTGTGCTAATCTATGATTACCTTCTGACCTTCAATGACGAAGTGAGTTCGCTTCTTGACATGCATAATACTGAAAATATGGATTTGATTCCAGATCTTGTACATTTGGAATGCCCCTTGGACAGTCGTGAAAGTCTTGTTCCTCATCAACCGATATGGAAATATTGCTGGGCAGACTCTCATTCGGTTGGAAGAGGCCGGCATCCTCGCACATAATTCCCAATTTGTATGTTACAGTTTCACGAGTTGACATTCATTGACCTTATGGATGGGCCAGTTCTGCCAAAGGTTTTCCATTATCACCTCTTACTTTATGTTCATATCTTCAGAGTCGATCCATAGTGCGTATGCCTCATTTTAATGGTGACTTGTGCTGAGGATTAATACTCAGTACTTGTGCTCATACGTGCGTGGGCCATCTGGGGGGCTCAGAGGGGCATGTCAAATATTCTTATCGGGGGCTATGTGTCCTACGTCCTTATCCTGCTGGGCATATCTTCGTATGGTGCACACCATGATTCTAGTAGGCTACCTTCTTACAAATTTGATATTCTCTGATGTAGTTGCGCTCGGGCAGGCGAAGAGTATTTGTACCTCGACCTAGTCGAGATCTGCGTGTCGGCAATGCCAAGTATGTGATTATCATTTTGCCTCGTCTGCAGACTATTTGACTACTACTTCAAAGAATTAATGGTTAGTTGGCAACTAAATAGTTTCAAGTCAATGTATTGACGGAAATATCATTGGCCCTGTTACAACGCTAGTGGCTCTGCTATGTCGGAAGGTTAGCATGTTGTGTTCCATGTTCGCAGGGCATGCTGAAGAACATGAAGCTTTATTCTCGATGCAATAACTTTTGTCTTAACAGCGCGAAGTCTGCGGAGATACTCCAGGGAATTTCAGGGTCTCTACCCCTCCGACCTCCTCCTTTTACTTGTTCGAGATGGTAAGTACACTCGCACAGATCTGCAAAGTCCCATTGTAGTTGACCATAACTAATTAGCAACCATATTTTTTGTTGTGAGTGTATAAGACAATAATATATCACCTTTCCGACAACAAGAACCAGTTTAGTATGTTTAATAATGCCATGATTATCGCCTCCTGGTGAGACTCGCTCGAACTCTCAACTCATTCACATCTGCTTACGTTATGGTTTAGGACTGTGTACTCGAACGTCAGTCTTTCTTATTCATAACAGATTTCTTCCTGAGTAACACGAGACAATCCACAGGGTCCATATACTTTCCTGCCTAAAGGGTGCGTTGGTCATCAATGTGACCTCATCACTTTATGTAAAATTGATTGCGTGTAGGTTTTCGGGCCCGTTACTTTCAGTGGCTGGTCAGCGCGTGGTCCTGAATTTGAAAAGTCTCTCAACGCGTTCCTATTCGACGCACGATCTCAGCCGTGAGGTGGACCGACAACTTGAAGCATTCGCAGAAGAACCCTACAGCTTCCCACCTCGAGGTCAAGATGGCCTTGATGACCCAGAATCTAGCAGAGAGCTTTAGGTGGAATCAGGATGAACCGAATTCTATGTAAGTAATTGTATGTTGTCACAGAAATGGATAAGTAGGATCGAAGAGATCAGATTGGCATTGTGGATGTTTGTACCGATTATTGAAGGTGTACTGGACCTCACCTTCATATCCCCATATTTGTATTTGCATTTCCTACAAGTGCTTATCCTGCAAATGATCAGAGTACCTTGCAGTTGTGCTCCGCTTGAACTTCCTGGTCCCGAATGCTATCTTCTGTGATGACATGTCCCTGAGTTCGATGGCTGTGGTCCATGCTATAATGAAGAATATATACTGTCAGCCTTTGTTGGCAACCCCTGTATGCTACATTGTACGTCAGTGATTTAAGGGTTGAACATTGAATCCTAGGCCCCTAGCAAACACCCATAAGCCAAAATACATTCCAGGGCGATTATCGAAGGTTGCTATCACCGAGATTCGGGCTTCTGTCTCCCTACATTTTCTTTTGGATTCCACAATAAGTGCTTGGTATGAAGGGTCATTATACATACGACGGTGGTCGGGATTCAGAAGCAACCATGTCTGGCCTATTGTATGTATGAGTAATATTTTGTTATCAGCTTATCCTGCAACTTCGAAACAAAGCACACTCACATCGCGCTTAAGAGGAGACGGGGATGTGCGTTTCAACGTGCTCGGCCTTCTTTAGTCAGATATATGAAGAGTTAACATCCCGGTGTCCTCCGGAATTGAATAGTTGTGGTCCCTACCGGGACGCAAACCCCTGTGCTATGTATATGAGGTTAGTGATTCATTAGGGTCGAACGTTCAATCCCAGCGAACACCCACAAGTAGGGCGATGCTTAGCATTCAACCCAAAATGTCAATTTCACAGCCTCCTGCCCATTCACATTTCCGGATCCGAAGAAGATTCAAATCGCCGGCACCCAATCGATCTTAGTTGGGCGCGCGGACCCGTCCTGGCAGTGCAGCGATCAACTGTAACCCGACATGAGTAATTCATTGTATTCATGAAGGGATGGCGAAATAACAAATAGACGTGTTCAGAAACGGCATATTCTTGGAACAGAATCGTTGTCGTTCGGTTTTCTGAGTGCTTTAAGTGTGGGATGATGAACGAATGATGGGTCTTGTCGAGGGAAAAGGAAGTGGGAATAATCCTCGTGTGTCTGCCAGAAAGCTTTCATCCAAGCATGAGGAATGCACGCCAGAGTGCTATTCTGATAAACAGGACTTCTGTAATCATGACGTTCCTAGAGATATGTAGTTAATGTATTTTTCTGCAAGAGAAACTATCTTCGACGATAAATCGGGGGGCTGATCGACACTTCGTTGCCTCCACGAGTATTGCTCAAGACAACCGCGTGTTCTGTATATCCACTCGAAAGAGTGCCGATGTTCTCGTCTATTGTGAACTTCTGAGGAGTTATGTAGATCCGGTGACTCGTGTAACATTCGGGCTGCTGAATGCGGCCGGAGTTAGTCTTCGTCGATTCATCGTCTGCCAAGAAAGGATAGAATATGACATCACGATGGAGCGCACCTAGTGCTCCAAACCGCCCAGCGGAGCCCAATGCCCGTGTTGGCGGGTGGACCTGATGTGCGGTTCCGCGGTGGATAATTTTATTAACACTCGAGCGCTAACGCTCACCAATCATGTGAAAAGCTAGTGTTTCTATATGATGTCACACGAAGAAGGCGAGAACCGCAGCGGTAGGGCCTGGAGCCAATCCTGTCCTATTTGCAACAGCAGGTGGTTCCGCACGAACAGAATCTGAACATGCAGGCAAACATGAGTCTAGGATTCCAGTCGTCATGGATCGTATAACTAAGCCAAGGAGAAGGTATTGGATAGCCATAAAATTCCAGCAATATGAACAACTCAAGGAGGACATGCTGCTTGTGTTGGTCGATCTCGAGAAGGAGTGGCACAGTGATGGCAACATGCTAACTTGGTAATGGAAGATTAGGTAAGCAAATAGTAGCATAGCTCTCGTCCCCGAGAAAGACTGTTTGCGCAGGACTGGGCGTTATAGCTAAGGACGCCCATTATTAGCTAGCCATATCCTCACTAGTTCACTGGAGCTGTCCTTTCTTTTCACCTAATAACCGGGGTTTTCTTCACGAACGCATCACGACAACCAGTGCTCATATCGCTAACCGATCGTTACTGGACGCCTCAACGTTAGCTCATGGCTCAGCCTTACTATGACGGACATCCATTAGAAGAGTATTTGACAGGTGCAAATAGTTGCTAACCATCCTTGTAGATCACTGCTCACCTTACTTCGCCGCAGATTCGGGTGAAGCTCCCGAGCAAATGCCTGGAAGCTGGCCACTTTTCTCAATGCTCCAGCACTCATTCACGGAGTCGCCAGTGGTCTTCAAGTACAGTGCCCAGGTAGAAAAAATTTGTTTCATTATTTTTGGCGCGCTTCAGGTATGTTTACTCTTCGTAGTCATAAAACTGTTCCTGAGCCCGCTTATATCCTCGGTTGATCATCTTCATTCACCCTCCTGTGATACCATGAAGTTCCTCAGCTCACTCTTCACTTCTGACCGGGTCTCGAAGCGCACACAAGCTTTCGCTGAGCGCTTCAAGTATGGTGTTATCACATCATCCCTCCTATCCCCGGGTTTCGCGACTACCCCCGTCCCTCATCCACACCGCCGTTCGTTTTCACCCCAAATTCCTGGCAGACTCGCAAGCAATCACAGCAGAAGTACCAGCGGGGCTGAAAGCACGGCGACTGGTCAAATTTCTCTAACGATACCCGCTGAACCTGAACCACATGTATGGCCCGTAACACTTTCCATCACTCTTGCTGTTGCAGCGCTTAGCGCTCGATTTTATACCTTGTTTGTTCTGTTGCTCGTTAGCACACTGTATTATATGCACGTTCATCGATTGGATCTACACTCTAAACCTGACATCATCACACCTGTGAGCCTTGCCATTGGCAATTTATAGGCAATGAACTTACCGTTCCTTTTGCAGTCTCTGGAAGCACTCCAAAATTTAATCACAGCGGGCAAGGTGTGGGACTGCCGTTGTTCAAGACACCCTTGATAGCCTAGAAAATGAAGAGCGAAGGTAATTGATATGACATCATCGAAATGCGTGCCCTGACCGGGTCCTTTACAGCATCTTTCACGGACCATCCTCCCCAATAATGACGTCTTCGTCACTTAGAGTGGCGCTATCGACTTCCCTGCTCACGACTCAAACCCAATGCGACAACGTTCGTCAACTGCTTTCAGCTATTGTATCTCCACCCGAGCTTGCGCAGCTTTCGGAGATGTATGCCCCGCCATCACCTATGAAACTCACGTTCTCTCTGAATAGCGATAATCACCGGCCGCTTTCTCTGCCTGGATCTCGGCAACATGACAACATGACTTCCGTCCGCGATCACAAGAGGTCAACGTGGAATGGGTCCTACTCTGCTCTTGCACAAGCAGGAAGTCCTATCTCCCACATTGCAAAGAGGAGAGAAAAGCGGAGATCAGATCTTAGCGCATTACTTGGTGCTGCGTCACCATCACGAAGAAGCAGTGTCAGCGCACCCACGAGCCCATCAGCTAACCAACCGCTTCTTGATGTGGTCGAGGAGGACGATACTCACGCCGGGGCTTCGTTGCTACCAGAGGGCGAGGATGCTTGCTTTGGAGCTACTGCTCTTGATCTACGCCGACAGCATCACAGTCAGGGTATGAGCAAATTTGGGACGCCACCCCGGTCTGCTGTATCATTATTGAGGAGTAACTCTGACTCGAGGCACCTTCCAACAATGTCCCTCTGCCTCGAAATACACGAGTATGCAGACAAGCCGGCATCCGCTCTCCTTTTCATCTTTGAAGCAGTCACTTCAGAGCGCGCTTGCTTCGAAACGATACGCATGTTCTCATTTATTAGCTCTTCGTTTCGGAGAGGATGAGGATGATGCTTACTGGGAGGACGTGCGTTCACTCATGAGCCTCCTTAGGACAACATTAGTCGATGCCTCCTCGAGACTTACTGAGGTTCTGGACGAGGAGGAAGAACAGCAACAGCAATTGAAAGACGCAGCTGTATCAGACTTGTCATCCGACGCACAAGTTACCTGTTCACTACCATCGCCTCCATTCCCCATACGCCCTCTTTCGCATTCGATTTCCCAAATCACGTCCTTTGCGCCACTACCCAGTGACCTTGCACGGTTTGCAGCCCACGTCGATGCCATTTCTTCCGCTCTCAACGATGCACGAGATCACCTCGAGCAATGCGTGACCTCGCTGAAAGAAGAGACACCTTTCGGGCATTTTGTACAGTTGTCGATGTCCTCCATTGAGGAACCTTCTAGTCACCCTGCTCTTCTGGCTTACGAACGTCTGCGGCGCGAGATCGGTCTTGCCTTACGGGAGTGTGAACGTGGCCGGGAGAGGCTCACAAACATCGTACTCCCGCCAAGCCCCTCCCCAGAGGAACCAGATGACCTGCCCACCTTAGCTCTCGACATGGGCAGCGACGACTCTGACAAGCCTGAGGAAGCATCACCAGGCATGGACGCGCAGAATGAGGACATCGGGCTAACAGTAATCTCACCATCCGGAGAAACGTTCGACGCAGATGATGCGTCGTCCCCTCTGCTACTCGCAGCGTCATCGCATCATTTGCCTCCACCTGGCATCGAGCAGGTGTTTGAGACTGAAACAGGGAATTCACCGGCGTTTACGCGTGAGCGGTCGAAGATGACGAGGGAGGAGCGGATAAAGCTTGCAAAGGCACGGCGGGAGAGTGGGGGTGGGGTTGTTGGGACTGATGAGCATGCGCCCAAGATTGAGCGGTGGGGGCCGGGTGGGGAGGTGGTGCAGGAGTTGAAAGATGTGATATGGAAGGTGGGGGAGCGTCGTAGACGGATGACGGAGGAGCAGTTGAGGAATGCAGCGTCGTCGATACCGGCGTCTAGTCATGGGAGCATGACGCCGATAGAGATTGTGCAGCAGGGTGGGGTAGGGTCGTAGTACACTGCTAACCTGGTTGTATATACTTTAGGCTCGTTTTATTCAGTGGTGTGCACTAATGTAGTGTTTTCGGATTTACAAGGGTTTGAATGTTAACTCTCGGCCGCCGAGACGCTGGCCTGTCAAATTTCTTAGGAAAAGCAAAATTTAGAAAAAATTTCTAGTGTTAGGTGTGCTGAGTCTGACCGCGTGTAATACGATAGGTGATATGCAGAAAACTGGTATCTCTTTTAAAACGAGTCCCAGAATCCATCCCAGAATTGCAGGTCCTTCCCCTGCCCCTCCCTCCATTCCTCTCGCAGTATGTGTTGCCCCTGCACAAGTCTAAGCTCTCTGCCCCTCATTCGTTTGAGCTTTCGTACGGGCTCAGCGGCGTCAAGCTCATCATCAGTAGTCGTGCGGTCTTCAGGTGGAAGCCGCGCTGCAAATGCGTTGGTGAACTCAAGGATGGAGTGCGTCTTGTGCAGAGCGGCGGCGGCAGCGAATGACAATGGGGTCTGTGTTGCTGAATGAGGTTTGTTGTCTGAAGGCGTGGGAGATGGGTTGAAGTGCCCGAGAGCCAGTGCGGAGAAGAGGTCGCCTACTCCAGAGAAGTATCCTGCAATCAGTGGGACGAGTCTGGCGTGTACTGTGGAATGGGAGCTTGTTCCTATCGTGCGGGATGACGAGATGCAGAGGAGATAGGCTTGTTGGTTATCCGCAGAGGCCGGAGGCTGCATGGTTTCAGGTAGGACCTTGGATAACCATGGCTGTAAGGGGATGGAGGAAATAATGACGTGTTGAACGTGCTTGTGTAAAATGGATAGGGCATTGTGGAGAGCGCTTAGGGAGAGGAGTGGTACACCGGTAAGAGTCCTTTATCACATCAGATACCATTGATATACGTCGAGAACGTGCTCACTCGACTTCAAACCAGTTTGGGGTGATGATGGTCGCAAAAGAAAACATCACCTTGTATATGGGTATTACATCTTGTGATACATAGAGCTTTCCAGAGTCACCGAGCACAGCTGTGTTTAGGTCATCAATTGAAAAATTCTGGTGATGTTTTTGCAAACTTACGGTCCATAAGGTATATGAGGTGCGGGTTGCGTGACTTGAGTTTTTGCGCAAGTTCCTTTACGACTTCCAAAGCAGCAGCGTTTGGTATATAACCTGTGAGAAGTCTGTGGGGAGATAGCAAGCCAATCTCATCCATCATCTTCAAGATCGACGAGAGTTCTTCTGCAGATGCTCTGGTTCCACCGAAGCGTTCATAACCTGTATTAAATAGAGTTTTACTGAGAAGTGATAGTGATCCTAGCGGTAAACCCACCGGTGTGATTTGAAAAATTCACGGTGTTGACTACCTAGGTACAGTCAGAGGGCGTTCTACTTGAGATGAAAGACGTACATCAACATCATAGCCTATACATTGGAGGGGGAATACAGCGGCCTTTCCGCCCACATAACCGTATGCGACGTGCGACTGGATGCTCAATATCCTGTCGTTTTCGTCTACGGGCGAGTCACTGCTTGGTGTTAGTTGCAGAATCAAGGGATTTAAACATGAATTACAGACCAGGTTGTGCCATTTACTTGAGTGGTCTCTGGCGTTGATTGTATGGCCATCGTCGCCTCGTCGTCGATACTCCCTGCTATCATGACTCCGACTCAACGAGGCTCATGATCGCCGATCCGGAAGGCCCGCCAGAACCATTCCTTTTTGGTAAAGGCTCTTTTCCACGTGGCGTTACAAATGGGAGGGGCGTGTTCCGTAGTACTGACGTTGGAGAGCTTTTAGAGCTTAAGTTTGTTGTTTCAATAGGACTCTGTGGTATGACTGACGGTACAAGGTTTGCTCTCTTTTTCATCGTCATTCAAAGCTCTCAATGTTGTTTTCTTTCTCAGACTCCGTCAAACCTGGAAGGATGCACTGGATAGCTCTGAAGCCACTTTCCGCCAGCTCCTTACCTCTCATTCTTCGTCGGAGTGGAAACATATTTCTTTAGCAAGCGACTCACCCTCGCCAGGCAAGGGGAAGGCACGCGCCTCTCCAACTCCTGAGCTTACCGACGTCGTCGTGCACCGCAAAACTACCAAGTCGGGTGAGAATGTGTACAGAGTCGTCCTCGACGTCTCGATCACCGACCAATCTGCTTCTCTCGATGCATGGAAAGCCGTCATTACCACTCCGGAACTTAGGCAGGAGTGGGACCCCGCGGTTGAGAGCGCACATTTGGTGGAAATGTTTGATCGTGAGACACGAATATCAAAGACTAATTTTACGCTTGGCTGGCCTGCCAAGTGCGTGATTTTTATGTTCGTTTTTGAGTTGTATTGATTGTATGCTAGTCCACGAGATGCTGTAATGATTTCACGCCTCTACCAGGACACATCCACGATAATAGATATTTCTACCTCTTTACCACGCTCACCTGACGAGCCAGCGTACTTGAGGCCATCGCCCCCCTACGTCAGATCACAAGTTGCATGTAAGTCGTTTAGTTTTCCAATTCCCGCATCGCTAATAATTTTCAGTGTTCGCTTGGTGTATTCAGTATGTTCAACCATCCTCAACTCCACAGCCGCATTCCCCGGCCGATCAAATCAAACGGCGTATGTCGACATATATGGCGCAGCCACGTCTTCGCATTGCGTGTTTCTGGCAGCACGATCTTCGCGCGATCTGGAATTTTGGCTCTGCTTCCAGCATGTGCCAACAACTGTGCACGATGATGTTGGGTTTGTATAAGACCGTCGTAGTGCGTGGCTCTCGCATACCGGTGCTTGCAGGACACGGATATGGGGTTAGCATTGAGAAAATACGGTTCCAGCTCGACAGGCAGGCTCTTGTCATTGAATATGTGATACACTCGGAGGAAGAAGACCATGTAGGGGAGACAGGTCAGGGGCTAGACGTTATTAAGGAACACAGGCGCCTCGTTCGCTCTCTTGAATGCGTCCTTCCATCGAATGAAGGGTGGGATGTCCAACTAACTATGAAAGGCTCCTCTCAGAAGGTCGAAAGCCTCCCTTGGAACGCCACTGCCTTGCGACAGAAGCCTTCTTCTCCCATCGTGGGGAGTAGGCCACCGGAACTAACGGTTCTCCGTATATCCCATGCGCCTCTTCCTGACGATCATTCTATAGTCAAAGTTCGCGCGGTCATAGAACTCTCTGCGCCATCCAGCGGAATCAGGCTGAATGGGCTTCCGCAGACCATTCAGCTTCTGGAAGAGCGCGATCCGTTATCTTTCATGCAGCAGCAGCAACAACAAATCCTACAAGATGCTACCAGTGCTGCGGATGTGAGCTTCCAAACGTCATCCTCAGTGAGCTCCGTTGCATCGAGCTCCACAACGCCTACAAGACCACAACTGGCGCAGTCGATGAATGAGCGACCTGTGGCAGCGGAGAAAACGATATTGTCGCGCGTGAAAAGAAGTTATATATACTTCTCGTCACTATTGCAGGAGCCAGAAGCGAAGTGGAAGCGGAGTGAGTGGAACTCATTTTCTGCTTCTGAGCTAGTACTGAGATGTCCCGCAGCTACGGAAGCACGTGGGGTTTCGGTGACTCAACTAGATTCTATCGATCCGACCCTGGTGGTGTATAGAGCAGAAGCCACTTTTGTTGGCCTAGGATTATGGGACTTGTACGGCGCGTTGGTTTCGCCTGGTGCTAGGGTGTTTTGGGACAAGCAACATGAGGATGCAACGCTTCTCGAAGATGTGAACGAGCTGACACAATTGTGGCATTTCAAGACCAAACCTGCATGGCCCGTACAGTGCGCAAATTTCACTTGCTATCACTATGAATTACTTCTGACTTGAGCATAGGGGTCGAGACACCGTGCTCTTGAAAACTGTCTATAAATCTCCTACCACAATTCATGTCTTCTCATTCTCAGCCGATGACCCATACTTGTTCCCTTCCATCCCTCCTCAGGACCCGACTCTCATTCGTACGCAGGTCGATCTCCAAGGATGGGCCATCGAAACACTCTCTCCAAGCACCACCCAGCTCACCTTGCTCGAGCAGTCAGATCCCAAAGGATGGTCCAACAAAGCAAGCATACCACAGGCTATGATCTCTGCTCTCGCTGGCGTTGGTGACTTTGTCATCAAGTGCGGTGGTCCCCCAGTGGTGACACGACTTGCGGGGGCGAAAGCTAACGACATGAGATATGATCATGAGAGGGGTGCCTTTCGCGTCGAGTATGAAGGCTTAGAGAATCGCCAAGCACCCACAACCATCACTGAAGATTCGGCAAATGAATCAGCCTTACCCACCAATTCTCGCACGATGCACACGATTGAGTGCGAGATCCGTTGTGATATGGACACGTGGGCATCCGCACTCGATGTTGTTGTCGACCCCCCTCCGCATAGTGTCACAGCCCTACGCCGTCACCGACTGTCCGCCGGTGGAGGAGGACTGTGGTTGACGCTCACGCATGATGCATTGTTCGCTGCAGATGAGAGACTTCTGGCTATTGTACGCCGTGGGCCGATGGGATCTGGGAAAGATAAGGGCGTGGTGATGGTCAATGGTGCACGTGTAACTGTCGATGTCGAAGAACTTCCTGAGCAGGAGATTAAGGCACTTGCGAAGCGCAAACGCATCAAGCCTATACGCATTCCGCTCGACCAGCCCCCAGTCGTGGGCGTTATTCGACGGCGGCGGGCAGAGTGGGACGCAGACAGCGATATTCCGAACAGCTCAGATTCTACCCCCAGAAATTTATCACCCGAACCCCCCGAACCTGCGAAGCCTTTACCAGTGTCAACGTGGTTAACGTCTCCGAAAATCACGAGTCCGCTTGCCAGCTTTTGGTCGACTGCAGTGGAATCAGCGACGACTACGACACAGCAAGCGGTTGCTGCAATGGCTCCTGGAGATGGAGGTGCTCCGTCTGCATCACGAGCGCCCATGCAACATGCCGTGGAAGCTTTGCAATGGATGCGAGATCTCCAGTGCGGTGGTCCCGATGCAAGAACTGGGTGGGTACCGCTGGGAGACAAGGGCATGTCAGTGCATCGCAAACTACTCACAGAGATCTCGCCTTCCATCCCAGTGCACAAAGGCGAAAAAGTGATTGAAGGAGTCTCCGCAGAAGAGGTTGCTGCTGTTGTGACGAATTATGAGTGTCGCAAGCAGTGGGATGTCCGATTTGCTTCTGCCTCGATCTTGGAGAGGTTTGGGTCGAAATGCCATACTGCGTTTGTGGTATCCAAAGGAGGGTTTCCTTTCCGTGACCGGGGGTTCTTCATGGCGTCTATCATGGCTCGTTCCAGGCTTCCGCTCTCAAGTTTAGACCTCACACCAGGAGAGACGGGTCCCTCACAGGACGCTCGCTCTGTCATATTCTGCGTGTCCGCGTCTTTCAGCCCACATTCGGCTGCACCATTTTCTCCATCCAAGTACAATCCTTACGCCCTGCCGATTGGGCGGACGTATATCGATGGTTGGATGTTTGAGACCCTCGATCCGTATACCAAGGAGAACTATGCCATTCCGTCAACACGGTGCACCAGAGTCGTTGCGGTGGACTACGCGGGATCCATACCGGTAGCAATGAACTCGCTTATCAATAGCGCCCTCCCCAAGTCGATACTTGCGGTGGAGACCTACTTGAAGGGCAATTTACCCATGCCGTACACGAGGCTTCCAGCAGCAGGTATTGTCCTGGCGGAACAGAAGGGCGGCACTGGGGTTAACGCGCCATCTTGGAGATTAAGGAAGAAGGATGACAATCGGAAGTTGATCGTGTCGACCTTCAACCCTGCCAATCAAGTTCATCGCAGTGTTGTGTTGCTCACGATGACCGGTACCATATCAGGTAAACCTGATGATCTCACTCCTAGACCGAGCAGAGTGGGTCTCCCAACTCTTAGTCCTACTCCTGAGACTCGGGCCAACAATCCAGTTGAACTCCCTACATCTCCTCCGATCCCTTCATCCGCGCCATATCCTCGCAGAACCTCTTCAGCATCTGTAGGCTCTACCTCTGAACCTTTGAAACCATCCTCCTCTGCGTTTACGTTGAAGGGCGAAATCAGATATTCCATAGATCTTCTCGTTGCCGAAATCGTCGTAGACTCAAAACTCTATCCAGTGGGCTACGAAGTACTCATTACATCTCGTCCACGAGACAACGCAAAGTTTATCTCCCTCGAAACCTCCCGCGAGAACGACATGGAGCTGGTTTCAAGTGCAAGTATAACCGACCTGCCCATCAATTCGAGCGTATACACTATTCCAGCTTCGCCACTACACTCATCAGGACTGAACGCTGATCGACCACCGCGACATCTCCTAAGGTTGACTTTGCCCACGGCCCAGTACCAGGTGTCTACGGTAAAAGATCCGCTTACGGGCGAGATCAGGACAGCACCTCCCAAGCCTCAATGGTTTGATGATCTGCATGAAAAAGGGTTTGTCGTTCAGGTGGAGATTAAGCCTGTCATGGCGCCTGCTTTGGGTGTCAAGAAGAGTGAGGGTAGTGTGGTTGTGAAGGTCGGTGGCACGAATGTTGGGATTGCTAGCGAAAAGGAGTCATTAACGGCACTTGGACGCGATGAGCTCCAGGATGATCGGGTCTCCCGTCTGCCTGTACTGCAAAGGTTGGTCATAAATCGTGGTTCATGCGCGAGCCGTTGCTGACGCACATCATCAGATCCGCAAACGATGGAGACTCGTTTCCAGACGAACTCAAAGAGCCCCTGTCCCGTGCGGATGATCTCCTTGATGATGGCGCTACCATCGCTGCTATCGATATCAACGAAGATCCGGAAGCACCTGAGGAGAGTCGACCAAAGGCGGACTCAGTGATCGAGAACGGGCCGCCCTTGGTAAGTTTATTACTAAGAATGTAATGGCTTCCCTAAGCCACGATGTTATAGGATATCCCCGAGAACGGTACTGTTCCACAGGTTCTACCGCCGCCATTATCAAATAGCGGATTTTTTGGATTCCTAAACGCTTATCCCAATCCGCTATCTCGCTGGACTTCATCAGGTGTCAAGGAGGCTGTTTCACCAATACCACAATCTGTTTCATCTTCTCGTCGATCGTCTCAAAGCATTCCGAAGCTGCCTGATGGACTGTCGAGGACGGAGACAGAGAGCACGAGCCCCACACACGTTGTTCGGATGCCGACGACATACCCGTTGTCGACTGTTCTAATCATAGCACTAATTGCTTTCTTAATTGGATCGTTATTGCGATCGCTTCTCTCACCTGCGGACTTCATTTACGTCCAAGTCGTTACGGATCTTCAGCATGCCAAGGGGGGGAGCGCAGAGTGGCGGGAGATCAGACGGTTGTTGGAGGTGAAGTATATTGTTGGTGGATGGGACTTTCAGATTGCAGTTGTTCGCCGACATTGATGGAGATTTGCGATTCATTAATTGTACTGTTTACGCTAGAACTCGCATGTATCGTATGTTCTAACGTATTGTAGGAAGGAAGTAGAACGCATCCAGCCTTGACGAGCATGCGGCAAACAGCGTGTAGTTTTTTTGGTGGCAAAGTCGGCGACAATTGGAAATTTCCCATCTAGTATGACCTTGCGCCTCTCGTTTGGCACGAATTCAATCTTCCCATTCGCCTACTCCTTCTTCCTCCGCTAGGTAACTTTGTCGCCGTCGTTGTCGACGACGATCAGGCATATCTTGACGCCGTTGTTGTTGTCTTGTAATATCTTTCATTTTTCCCTCACTCGTTGGCCGGAGAACCTGTGCGCTGTCTGTCCAGCTTGAGCTGCCTTTATATATCTTTGCGGCTTACACAGCTCTAAGTCTCTGTCATCGACTTTATTTTCCACCCGCCAAACGCGAAACGTGCGCCCTCTTTCGCTGATCCTTTGAACCCCCTTCTTGTGTTTCTACTTTCACTCGTCAACCTGTATCGGAGCTCTTCATGGCCTCTGGCCCTCCCGGATCAATGCCTGCGCAACCTCCTGCAGGCGAACCCTCTCCCCCTTCGTCGGATCCATCTTGGGAAGGGGACAGGATGTTTGTCACCGCATATCTCATTCCCATGCCCCAACTTAACTTGTTGGCTGCTCACCCAGGTTCAACATTTACATTTACGACTATTGCAATAAGCGCGGATTCCGTAAAACAGCTCGCGAGCTACTAGTAGAGGCTGAAATACCACCAGACTCTGCTCCCCCCATCAATGCACGCCAGGGTCTACTTTTTGAGTATGTCTCCATCGACTTATTACTTAAGCGCTCGACTAACCAATATCCGGCACTCCAGATGGTGGAGTGTTTTTTGGGTACTTTTCACAGCAAAAAGCAACGGAACAGGAACGGATGATGCTATGGTCTATACACAGGTATGTGGGGCTGAGGCTGCAACGTTCTTAGCACTGTACCGACCGTGACCTTTGAAACAGCATCAGTTGCAGCAACAACACCTCAGACAGCACAACGCGCCCCAAATGCGGCCAGCGCCACCGGCGATGAATCGTTTCATGAACGGTACGCAAAGACCCCAAGCATCGATGCCACCAAACGGCCAGATGCCTAACGGTGTTGGACCTGCTTCTTTGCCAGGTAATGCAGGCCCAATGCAAAATGGCGCCCAGGGCCCCATGTCATTCCCAATGAACGGTCCTCAAACTAACGGTATGCCGATGTCATCAGGCGTCCCTCCAGGTCAACCAGGAAACTTCTCGCAGCTACTACCCGGACAGCAGAGGCCCGGTGGCCCTCAAAGACCAAATGGCGCTGCGCCTCCATTTCAATCCCCAACGATGTCCCATACTCCCCATATTACAGGCAACCCTGGCTCTGGACCCCAGCATCCACAGCCCCCGATGAATCAGCTGGTGGGCCCGTCCGGTCACCTTACTGGCCTCAATCGTCCCATGCACCCTTCAAATCCATCCCTTGGCTCCGCTCCCCAGACACAGACGCCGCCATTTCCGATGGGACGGTCGCCAAGTCGTCCTGGTACCCCCGGTCAAGGTGGTATGATGCAACGCAGTCCATCGTTGGTAGCCCGTCAGACACCATCGAACGAACCAAATCCAGGCATCCTCAACCAAGAACTCAGCCGTATGCCTACCGAACTTGTTACGTTGGCCAAAGCAGGAATGGGTTTTGGCGATAAGGAGTTGCACTCGCTTAACTTCCAAGATAAGGTACTTTTGTCGTCATCGCTATTATAGAAATTTATCAAGTGAATTACTTGAATTACAGCAACGAATCCTCAATGAGGTGCGGCAGCGGAGCATGAAGTCACAACTCGGCCCTGTAGGGTCATCGAATTTGCAAGGGATGGCTCCGCCTGGGCAGCAACGCCGACCTGTTCAACATCCAACAATGCAGCAGCCTCCACAACAACAACAACAGCAGCAGCAACAACAGCAGCAGCAGCAGCAACAGCAACAGCAACAGCAGCAACAGCAACAACAACAGCAGCGCACCATAAAACGTAACAGCACGTCCCCTGGAGAAGAAGTACTGTTTCTTTTCTTGGCTTAATATTACAGCGCATTAATTTGCGAAATTTGACAGCATGGCACGCTCCCGAATAGCGAAAACTCGCCTCCGGACAGGAAGCGGCAGCGCCGCACACCTCCCCCCATGGAACAAACATCATCCATGGGCCCCGGGCCAGGATACCCGCACCCGCAACAGCAGGGTATGCCGGGTGGGCCACAACAAATGCCCAATGGTAACATGATGCGTCCAGGGCAGATGCAAGGCGCGCCCATGAATAACTTCCAGCCACACGGTGTTCCACCCAACATGGGTAATCCTGGTATGGGACTGCCTATGGGTGCTCCTGGTAACGCTATGAGCCCGGGCATGCATCCAGCTCATAACATGATGATGGTCAATGCCAATGCAGTAAGTCGTCGGTTTTTGCTGGGGCCCTTGGCTACCCCTCAACTGTTCTGAAGGCCTTGCAGTACCGACAGAGTATGACCGCAGCGACAAAGGGCTTAATGGCAGCGGCCACTCCCGGTGTTTCTGAGCAAGGTTTCCATCCTGGGCAAGGTCAACAACAGTTTGTTGGTCCCCAGAACACTCGAATCGGCCAGAACTTGGTTCAAGCCAAACCTATGGGCGGCATGGCGCCACCTGCGTCACCAGCCATGGGTGGTCCCATGAAAGATCAGAAGGATGTTAAGCCCATGATCAATAACCCTTCAGGTATACCAGAAGGGTCACCTCACAGCGCTCCCGCTGCTCCAGGCCAGGGAGGGCCTTCATCCAACCCTACGGGGAGCGCACACGGCACTGCACCCCCGACTCCAAATACCATTAACTCAAGCATCACACAATCCCCTGCTCCGAATGGGACACCTTCAGTCCCTCCGGCTTCGAATCCCGCGAGCCAACCGCAACCCAATCTATCCGATCTACCACCTAATTTCATGTCTTCAGACTTCATTCAATCTATGTCAGCATTGGAAGACCTAGACCCATCCATGTTTCGGACAGATTTTGAGCAAGACTTCCGTGAATGGTTCGATCCGACCGGTGTGGATCTCAAGTAAACGGTGGATGGAAGATATGATTTTTTCGGGCTATGTGTTTGTTTCATTCCTCTTGCTTTTCGAACATTTTTACCTCAATTCATACGTGTACATGTGTTTTTTTTTGCGCTGACCCCCTTGTTTTCTCCCTCTTCGCGCGGAATCAGGATGTCTTATTTATTGCAAAAGCTGCAGCGAGCAGTGACATCTTGGCTCCTCCCAGTTTAGATAGCTTATTTTTGTCGTCGACTTGTTGCGATAGTTCCACTTGCTGTTTGTTACCTCGCTCGGTCACCCTCTCTCATCTTGCTGCATGTATAACTAATCTCATCATGATCTACTTCTCGTTCATCCATGTTTCATACTCAGGGCATCGTCTATTGAAGATCTACACAGTGCAGACGCAGTTAAAAGTATACGATCGACCTACTGTTACATGCTGTACATTCAAAGTGTCACATGTGCTGTGACGTTCATCAACCAGAGTACCTGAGCCGCTTATAGTGTTGCTCTAGCAGCTCCTCTCGAATGCTGTGAGTATCCAAGACGATAGTAAGGCAGGTTTACCAAAGTGCTCGTAATGTTTGAGGTCTCATGATTTCAAGGTACCGGCGATAACTTGAACATCCCTTGGATTCCCTTCTAAAGAACAGCGTGTACCTGTCCTCAAGAAATTCGGCGTTGGGTGCTGCAATTGCAAGCGCTCGAGTAACGTACAAAATCAACAGCTGACATGTCCTGCGAACAACTTTCTCCCCCGCAGTACTTTCACCATTCCCCTCTCACTCGTTTGGCTGTGACTTCAACTTGCAAGCCTGGTGAAGCTTGGATTGTATGCCAATCCACTAGTCATCGCGTTCAGATACCCGGACTTGCAAGTACAGGATTTGGAGACTTATCGATCCAATGGTCTTGCCATCGAGCGACCAGCACAAAGAATCCGTACCTCTCCTTTCCGTTCATATCGTCTCCTCGATGGCAACCTCTGGTGATGTTTCAGATAGCTATCAAAACATCTTGGTCGGGCGCATCTAACTTGCGCAGCCCTTTTGCACAAGGAAGCCAGATATTGCCAAACGAATTCTCTCCCACGTTTCCACACACATCGCTTTCCCCCAACTCAGGCCCATATTTTTCGACTCCCAGGGTTCACAACTCGCAATCGTCCACTTCACGTACTGAGCTGCCACGACTTGATATGAAATATCTTCAGAGTACGCATGGCCAACTTCCCATCACGCCTGATTCCCCTCTACACCCCTCCAACTTTGGGAATAGTACCGCACATGGTCAGGATCAGATAGTGCATGGATATCTATCCCAAAGCACTCCTGGTTCATACGGTACAGTTCTTGTGGAAGGGAATGACAATCGTAAGCGTGAATTTGCTAGTGATCTCTCTGGGATGCTTCCCACGCCCGTAACTCCCAATACACAATCCGGAAGGTGATGATTTGTTTGTTTAAACTTTCCAGAGCCCTACTAATATACATACAGTCCGACGAGCCCTGTTCAACCGGTTGACTTGACAGATTGGATTACTCGGAGTTACGGCCTCGATCCCGTAGCTGGGGGTGCTTTTGGAAACGTCTGGAAATGTACTTATAATGATGGTACCAGGTGCATTCCGGCTGCGTACAGATGTGAATCGACGACAACGACATGCTAATAGGTGTCTGTTTCAGGTTGCTGTGAAGGGCTTCAGATTTCAGGTTAACAAGAAGACCTCGAAGGTTTGCCAGAGCATTGATCATCCATACCTACGCCCTGATTGTTGTGTGTTACAGAGACTGAGGAGAGAAATGGGCATTTGGAGAAGACTATATCACCCGAATGTCATGGAATTCATGGGCTATGCTTTCGGCTTTGGTGTTTCGATAGCCCTTGTTGCCCCTTGGGCTGCAAATGGGACTCTGACCGATTGCTTGGAGAAAAGTTGGTCAATCATCACTATTGCTGATCAACTCAGTTTGGTATGATCGCACCACTTGCACTTGTCTTCTATCTCTAACGGAATCGTTTGTTCAGTTGGACGATATTGTCTCTGGTCTCACTTACTGTCCGTCTCTTTTGACTCATTTTCTGATCCATTCTAATTTTAGTTCCACAGTACATTCTTATCCTAATAATCCCGTGACCCACGGAGATCTCACTGGGGTATGTGACACATCCCCATACTTATTCCACGCCTCGAACTCATTCGTTCAAAGTCTAATGTTCTTATCCTTGCGGACATGACTGCATGCATCGCTGATTTTGGACTATCAAGCATGCTCGGCGACCTGCAAACCGGTTCGACTTACCTCGCAGCTACCGCTATGTATCCAGGCGCAGTACGATGGACAGCCCCCGAGCTTCTCCTATCAGATGACGTACAGCCAACGACGCTCAGCGACATCTACTCTCTCGGCAGTATCATGCTCCAAGTAAGTATTCAAACCATCCCCAGCGTTCAATAAAAGTTTACGATATTTTCTTCCGCAGGTCCTATCAGGCAAAGTACCTTGGCACGAGATCAAACGGGAAGTGATTATCATACGGGAGATCCAACAAGGAAACACCCCTCGCTGTCCGTCCCACACGCCCCTCGTCGGTGAACTATGGCCGTTTATCCGTGAGTGCTGGTCGTTATCACCAGCCTTACGACCCACAGCTGGCACCGCCCTCGAATTCATCCGACACATCCGAATTAAATTACTCCCAGTCCCTGTAGGTGGCCGCGACGCATCCAGTTCTGCCGCTGCGCACCCTGCAAGTAGTGCCGGACCATCAAAAAAGCCACGCTTGAAAATAATTATTTAGGTATCGGACGATAATAACGGAATCTATCATTACTAGAGGTGATGATGCAGACATACTTATCACGATGGACAACCAACAGGCATCCTTGTTTATTTTGGTATTAATCACTGCATTTGCACGGCCCCCCACAAATATATCGTAGATCTAAAGGGATACGAAGCCGGTTTATAATTTACACGCACACGCACACTGACATTGGCGTTTTACTACTAGTATAGTACTTACTGGTGTAGCCATTCTTCTGCCTCACTGGTTCTGTCACGTCGGAGCTGTGTCTCGTCTGACCCGGTATGCACGTTTTAATCATATAGGCGTTTAAACGTTCACTAGCACTACTAGTACTTACTGTTGTAGCCATTCTTTTGCCTCGCTGATTTGATTCGCCTGTCACATCGGAGCTGTATGGTCTCATCCGGCATGCTATTCGTCATGTTTATTGTAATATCCGTCAATTAGGCAAGGCAGCCGTGATGGCCATGGCAAGTAGATGTATGTTAACTGATGTAGGATTTAATATAGATGTGTCTCGATCACCACAACATAGATTCATCCCATGAACATGACCACGACCATCCATCCTGGACCCTCGTACAAAAAACATGAATACCTCACGAATTCCGTGTCATCGCACAGGATATGGACAGTCCTGTACACGAAAATGAAGCCCGAATTTAATATCCGAAGTAACTCAGTTAGTTCGTCTGACACTTCCGCAGTCAAACTAGCACACCATCATCATGATAGTAGTTCATCAACCCACCGCAGTCAAGGATCCTGACATGCTTCGATCCTCGCCTACAATCACACCAGGTCAAAGCAAGGTAAACGATATTGATAATCGGATCCATACCTCCCCCAAGTTCCCATCCAGCAAAGAACAACACCATGGAGCCCAATTTGAAATCGAACACGACGAAGAAGGGAATTGAATTTCGAAAGGGAACGAGGCGGGGCAGTGGCAGTGTGGCATTGGCAAGCACCAACACTCCAACAATAACAGATCTACGTAAAAAAGGAGCGATTGATGAATCGATGTATGTAATTTATAAACAGCTGGGAGTCAGAGCGCAGTATACAATATGTACTAGTACGAGTGAGAGTGGGGTTGATCTAGTACGGATTGAGCGTGCGTCGTGATGTGGCGTACAGTGTATGGCAAATAGGTGGCGTAGCGTGCCAAGAGAAGTGTGCCAGATAGGAGGGAGGAGGAGGAAAGGGAGGGAGGGAGGGAGAGTTGTTACTATACTGATAGTCGATCGTGAGCAATATCGATAATAAGTTCTGAGTCTGCAAGTCATACGATTTTGAAAAGAAGGGGGGAGAAAAGGAAAGGAAAGATAGCAAGGATATAACCAAAAACATGAGAAAAAAACACGCAAGCGTGAACACGGAGACAAGAAACAGTAAAGCAAAGCAAAACGTAGAAAAAAAAGAAAAAAAGACATTCAAACACCAGGCATGAACCCCATTAATCACAACAATTACCTCCCAAACCCGCTCCCGCTCCTCGGTCGTCCCCAATTCGCGGTAAGCCCACCAATGCCAACACCCCCGCCGGCACCAGCACCAGCACCAGCGTTCTGGCTCGTAACCCAGGTAGGCGCCGAATCACTCCTCGCCCGCTGTTGCTGTTGCTTCTTCTCACTACCGCTCCCCCCGACATCCATATCCAAATCCTGATCAAAACTCAAATTCATCTCCCCTTCAGCATCTTCTTCTCCACCCATCGAAGCGCCACTAAGTCCAGAAACAGATCCGCCCGCCATAGGAGAAACCATCGGAGACCCACCACCCATCGAAGACCCAACACTGCCCACACTAACAACACTCCCCGTCCTCCTCTGCCTCTTCTCCCTCCCTCCCTCTCGCATCCCGTGCGCGTCTACATCAGGAGTAGGCGTCAGGGTGATACTGGGCTGGCGGCCGTGTCCGTGCCGACCGAATGCGGAAAACTCGCTGGAGGTGGGAGATGGGGTTGATGTGTGCAGGGCGTATTGGGGGATGCTGAGCATTGGGACTGAGGGGTGATGGCTGTGCCCATGGCTTTGGCTGTGATGGGACGAGTGTGAATGGGAGGGTGAGTGTGAGTGTGAGGGCAATGGAGAGGGGGGAGATATGATGTAGATGTTGGGGCTGTGCTCGCTTGGAATTGGGCTTGGAGGGACTGGGGAGGGAGAGGGGCTTGGTGCGTTTAGGGCATTGAGCTCATGTATTAGCGTTGGCGATACTGTGTAATAGTAGTTAGTGATGAGTCGAAATGGGGAGGGAGGAACGGACCAGATCCAATTGCGTCACACAGCGTCCTTACGATTCCTGTCAATTTCTCCACTTTCCGTCGTTCGCGGCGCATCTCAGCACCCGCCCAATTCATCCACGCTTCGCTTCCTCCACCCATGCCCATACTGAGACCAGGCCCCATGACATTAAACGAAAACCCCTCATCGCTCCCATCATCATCCTCTTCATCTCCCCCAATATGTAATTTCGGGCCTGTCGTAGACGAGCTAGAAGATTGGGAGAGGGTGTTTGCGATGTGAGGAGGAACGCGTCCGCCTAGACGTGAGACCTCACGCCAGAGGGCCTTGTTCTCATCTCGCATGTCGTTTAGGAGACGAGCGACTTCGCCGGGGAGTTCGACGCTAGGGGTTAGATCAGTTTTAGTTCGGCGGGGATTGAGCGGGACTAACCGTCCACGTTCACGAGGATCAGGCTCGAGAGCTTTACGTTTGATGGCGTCTAAGAGATCTGGACGTGCGCGGAGGAATTTTGGGTGGCTGAATTCCCAAGTCTGGGATGTTGTTGATGTGCGTTGAGCGCGTGGGGTCTGTTTGATGAGATGTTGGATGGTGAAATGACTGGAGTGAAATACGTACTCTGTTGATTTTGTGAAAGCCGTACATGTTCAGTTGGCGCACAAAGCTTGAGAACTGTGGGGAGTGAGTAGATTAAATATTGGTGGAGAGGAGACAGACGTTATTGTGCTTGAAATGAGAGCCGAGGATGCTTCTGCTGAATTCGCCTATGTTTGAAACAACGAAACTAGAAAGAGTGAATAAGGAGGAAAGTGAAAGTGATAAAATACAACTTGCCTTGTTCCGAGTTCAGTCCAAGCGATGAAAGATTGACTCTTTGGATCGTTGATCATCCTGTAGATGTTGAATGATAGGTATAAAATACAAGATTGAACGCACTGATAAAGCTTTGTGACAAAGTTGTTCGTGCCCATTGGTTTACCGATGACGCCTAAACTAGGACCTGCTGTACTAGACTTTGCACCTTCGTCGTCGCTGTCGCCTTGATCTGCCATGGAATAAGGAGTTATGGCGTCAGGATCATCATAAGTTGCGTTGATATCGATCTGATTCGAAGGCTGTGAACTAGCCGGCGTGAGCGGACCTTGTGAAGAAGGTTCGCTTATCGAAGGCGGTGATGAAGCAGTTGTTGTTATGATTGGATGAGGGAGTATGTGTCCACCGTAAGAATGAGAGTGCGCGTGTGTATGATGAGTTGGAGGAGGAGCTGTATTTGTGAGACTTCGTTTACGTGGTACACTCTTTTCTACTGCTAGTTCGCTTGATGAAGTAGAATGAGAACCTGTACTTGGACGACGCTGTGCTAGTAAGAGGGAGGAGTCTTCTGTTGAATCAAAATTGAATTGAAAGGTAGGTGGTTGCGGACTGAGATGAGCTGGACTAAAATTTGAAGGAGATACTGGTGTTATTGGGGATACGCCAAGATTGGCTGGTGAAGTTACTGAGAGTGAACTGAGATTGAGCGTTAAATTACTGCTGGTCGGTCTTGAAGGTGATTGTTGGCTTGGAGTATAATAGTAAGCTGGCGTAGGTGAAGCTGGGGAAGAGAAACCAGAAGTAGTTGGTTGTGACCATTGTCTTGGTGATTGTTGCTGGTTTGAATAATCGTAGTCCATAGTTAAGTCCAAAGTTCACTTCGAAATCACCGCTTTTCATTGCCAGGAATCTGAATTATGTCATCAAACGTGCTCACCTCATGTACCCATACACTGCATATCGGCGTTTTACCCGAACCGGTTCACTCACAAACCTCGAAGAAGCCTCACCCTTGACTTCAGCGTCAATGTCCTCTTATCCCCATATGTACAACTATTCGTCTAGGGAAAGGCGGTGACACCTCTTTCCAATCGAAAAGTCACTGACGTCGGCAACTAACCGCCAGCCAGTCATGCATGTCTATCTCCTACCCGCAGAAATTTTACTCGACATATTCACTCGTATTTCACTTCCTCAACTTACTGTTCTTGCAAGGACATGTAGGAAATTCAAGGAGCCTGCCCTTGATATTCTTTGGAAATACATATATGGGTTCAAACCACTCATCTCATGCCTGCCTGAAGGCGTCAATAACGCAGGAAACTTGGTGAGAAAAAAATACTTCAACTTATCCGCATGATATTAAATTTCAAATAGACGCTCCAAAGACCTCTCCTAGCTGGAGAATGGGGGCTAATCCATCAATATGCACGACGTGTCCACTCCTTTACGGTCAACAGGTCTGAGCTAGACAATCATGTCATGCAAGCGCTCATGTCTACCCCATCACCCACATCCCTCTTCCCAAACCTTCGTATATTGTGTTGGTGTGACGACCGAGAACACTTCTTTCCACTCTTGCGCACCATCCTTGGGTCAACTATCACATCAATCTGGCTGGGCTTTCTATCAACATCCTCGTTTGCCCAACTTGCGTTGTTAGCTTCCCTCGGAGGTCGATGTCCATCCATTCGGGAGCTCACCTTGTGTGTCAGTGATTTTGGAGAAAGTTCGGATGCAATTTGTAAGGCTCTGTCTGGCTTGCGGGAGCTTTCCCGTCTTGACACAGGGAAACTGAGTCGGCGAGAGTTTCTTCGCTTGGCTTCTTTACCGGCCCTCAAGTCTCTGAGCTTCACACTGGGGATAAACGACACCCACGAAATGCAATCTGACTTCACTCCAACAATTTTACCCCAACTCGATCAACTACAGTTCATTGTATTGATGCAATACATTGTCGTTGCCGGACACTTTCTCGGAAGCGTCCGTCTTCCTTCCTGTCGATCAGTGAGGGTGCGCATCGATTCTGATGCCTTAAGCTATGATTCAGAGGTCCTGTGCAATCCACTGCATATCCCCAACCTCATCGTCTCCCTCTCGGAGTGCCTCTCTCCTGCTCTTGAGGAACTTCACGTCGAGTTTCATCTCGCCCTCAACTATATTGACAGAGAAGACATAATCGCCAGTCGCAGCTATGTGCTTGGCTTTAACGCGATCGCCCCGTTGCTGCCATTTAATCGCTTGACAGACTTACAGCTCGATTGGATATGTACTTCGGGCATTAATGATGTCTCGCTCAAGACACTCGCGCAATCCTGGCCTCAGCTCGAGCGGTTCTACTTTGGAGGTACAGCTTGTTGGACAGTCCTGCCATCTATGACCTTCACAGCACTCGTCCACCTCATCCAACATTGCCCGCGCTTGCACACCGTTCAAATGTCCTTTTGCGCAACTCCAGTTGACTACGATGATGACCCATTCTTTTTTGAAACCATTCCCAATGAGAAGATCACTACGCTTTCTGTGGGGATGTCTCCGATCAGCGATCCCTGCGCCGTGGCCTATATATTCCTTAGATTGCTACCCAAGTTGGAACGTGTTAGATGGCTCAATAACGGCACACCCGCGCCACCGCCATTTGAACATCTTGAGGATAGATGGAATGCTGTGAATGAGATCCTGGCGGCCGCGAACTGAAATGATGGACCCTGGACATATTATGGATATGTGTTGCGAAGTATTCCGAAGCAGCGGATCTGGGCGGGGGGAGGCTATAGCGCATCCTTACAATTTGTAGACATTAGCTGGCATCTATTGTAAGCAATATTTTGGGCATCTGAGTGTGGTGCTGATCCCGACTCCGAGCTATGGATGTTGCTGTACCCAGGGTGGAGCTCAGATGGGGTTCGCACATGTAGCCATGTTGGTGGTATACATCCTCATGCACCGCGAACATCAGTTCTGGAACAGAACTTGTACCACTTATTATGGGGTGAATCCAGCGAGGATCGCAGAGCCTGTCGCGAGCTAATTGATCCGATCTCTACAAATCTGATATCTGATATCTGACCCGCTGTCTGCAGTCGGAATCCACTCACCACGTGCGATTTCCGACGGTGGTTACACAAGTTCATCTGAGCCAGCTTCTGATATGGCGATGATTCTGGGTTTGTTGCCGATAATACTGGTAACATAGTCGTGGACCTGGTAGCGCCCCACTTGAAGGATAATTCAAGCTATCATTTCATGCATTACGCCTCAGAGACTAGCGATTGATTGGCTATTACGGGCGCACTCATGCTGATCGTGAAAGCGGCAGTCCACCATGACCTGCTCTCAGGCAGTGTTAAAGTCCAAGTTTGACTTTAACACTGCCTGAGAGCGACTGTTCTCCAAAGCTTCCGAGACATGCGGAGATGTCACAGTAGCGGCGACCTAGCTAGCTATTGAATGAATGTGCCTCTTAGCACGAGTGAGTGTACTGCCAAGCCTCGAAGAAGCCTCACCTAGGCTTCAAGTTGACCTTGGTCCTTCAGCGTCAACATCTTATTACATACTCTTATCCCCATATGTAAAACTCAGGCTATTCGTCTAGAAACCGTCCAGGGAAAGGCGGCATGTTGAACTCACACATCCTTCCAATCGAAAAGTCACAGTACTAGTGTCGGCAACTATCCGCCAACTTCGAGTGCTTTCTCTTGCCGTTATGCATGTCTGTCTCCTACCCACAGAAATTTTATTCCACATATTCACTATCCGCAACAATGAGAGTTTCAGAGATTTTTTAGTTCAACTTGCTGTTCTTGCAAGGACCTGTAGGAAATTCAAGGAGCCTGCCCTTGATATTCTTTGGAAAGACATAATCGGGTTTAAGCCACTCATCTTGTGCCTGCCTGAAGGCGTGGTTAACACAGACAGGAGGGGAAACTTGGTCAGTGAAATGCCTGAACCTACTTGCATGATATTGAATACTCGAAATTTTCAAACAGACGCTCCAAAGGCCTTTCCTAGCTGGAGAATGGAACCTGATTGATCAATATGCACCACGTGTTCACTCCTTTACGGTCACCAGCCGTCAGTTAGGCATGATAGACAATCATTTCATGCAAATGCTCATGTCTGCCCCATCACCCATGTCCCTCTTCCCAAACCTTCGTGATTTGTATTGGTATGACAACCGAGAACGCTTCTTTCCGCTCTTGCGCACTTTCCTCGGGTCAACGATCACATTAATGAAGCTGGGCTTTGCATCAGAATCCCCCTCGTCTGCCCAACCTGCGTTGTTAGCTTCCCTCGCAAGTCGATGTCCATCCATTCGGGAACTCACCTTATGTGTTGGTCATTCTGCAGAAAGTTTAGATGCAACCTGTCAAGCTCTATCTGGCTTGCGGGAGCTTTGCCATCTTTACACAGGGGTCCTCAGTCGACGAGAGTTTCCTTCGCCTGGCTTCTTTACCGTCCCTTAAGTTTCTGAGCTTCACACTGGGGATGTACGACACCCACGAAATGCAATCTGACTTCACTCCAACAATTTCCTCCCAACTCAATCATGTGCAGCTCACTGTATTGATGAACGTCCATCGCCGTCGCTGAACACTTTCTTAGAAGCGTCCGTCTTCCCTCCTGTCGATCAGCGGTGGTGTCCATCAATCATGATAACTTAAGCTATGATCCAGAGGCCCTATATAATCCACTGCATATCCCCAACCTCGTCATCTCCCTCTCCGAGTGCCTCTCTCCTGCTCTTGAGGACACTTCACATCGACTTTGACCTCGACTTATATATATCCGAGGAGATATCGCTAGTCGCAGCTATGGGCTTGGCTTCAAAGCGGTTGCCCCGTTGCTGCCCTTTAATCGCTTGAAATATTTGCGGCTCGAGTGCATTTGTACTTCGGCCATTAACGACGCCTCACTCAAGACACTCGTACAATCCTGGCCTCAGCTCGAGTGTTTCTACTTTGGAGGTACAGCTGGTTGGCTAGTCCCGCCATCTATGACCTTCACATCAGTCGTCCACCTCATCCAACATTGCCCGCGCTTGCACACTGTTCAAATGACCTTTTGCGCAACTCCGGTCGACTACGACAACGATCCGTTCTTTTTTAAAACCGTTCCCAATGAAAAGATCACTACCCTTTCTGTGGGGATGTCTCCGATCAGCGATCCCTGCGCCATGGGCTCTATACTGCTTCGATTGCTGCCCAAGTTGGGGCATGTTGATTTCTTCGGCTGGTCTAATGATGACACACCCGTGCCACCGCCATTTCAAGTTGAACATCTCGAGGATGGATGGGATGTTGTAAATGAGATCCTGGCGGATAATGATCACCGCGAATTGAAATAACGGACTCTGGACATATTGTGGATATGTGCTGCAAAGCATATATTTGGGGCGAGCGCGCTAGACAAAGGCTGGGATGGAGGAGCGGATCTGGGTAGGCTACAGCGCGTCCTTATAGATTGTAAACAATATCCTAGGCGTCGTGTGTTTCCAACCTAGATCTGAGTGTGGCGCTGATCCCGATCCCGAGCTATGGATGTTGCTTTACCCGGGGTGGAGCTCAGATGAAGTTCGCAATGTAAACTACGTCGTCTTTTGTTTGACGTAGTCAGAACAAAAACGTAAGGGGAAAGGCCGGCATTAAATTCTGAAGTGAGTCACTGACTCATACATCATGATCCTGGCAAGTCAGAGCAATATTTTAAGCACCGCCAACTTTGAGTGCTTTTTCTTGCAGTCATGCATGTCTGTCTCCTGCCCACAGAACTTTTACTTAGCATATTCACTATCGACATCCCAGAGGGCAACGATTGGCATAGCTCCTGTTTCGCGTGCTCAACTTGCTGTTCTTGCAAGGACATGTAGGAAATTCAAGGAGCCTGCCCTTGATATTCTTTGGGGACGCATATGTGGGTTTAAGCCACTCATTTCATGCCTGCCTGAAGGCGTCAGTAACAGAGACAGAGGAAAGTTGGTGAGAAAAATGCCTGAACCCACCCGCATGATATTGAATACTCAAAACAACCAAATAGACGCTCCAAAGGCCTCTCCTAGCTGGAGAATGGAGGCTGATCCATCAATTTGCACGACGTGTCCACTCCTTTACGGTCAACAGGTCTGAGCTAGACATAATAGACAACCATGTCGTGCAAGCGCTCATGACTGCCCCATCACCCACATCCCTCTTCCCAAATCTTCGTAGATTGCGTTGGTATGATGACCGAGAACACTTCTTTCCGCTCTTGCGCACCCTCCTTAGGTCAACTATCACAGCCATCCGGGCGGACTTTAGATTAGCATCCCCCACGTTTGCCCGGTCTGCGTTGTTTGCTTCCCTTGGAAGTCTATGTCCATCCATTCGGGAACTTGCCTTATGTATCGGTGATTCTGCGGAAAGTTCAGATGCAATTTGTAAAGCCCTATCTGGCTTGCGGGAGCTTTCCCATCTTAAAACAAGCGCCCTCGGTCGCCGAGAGTTTCTTCACTTGGCTTCTCTACCGTCCCTCAAGTCTCTGTACTTCAGGCCGGAGATGGACAATACCCACGAAGTGCAATCCAACTCCACTCCAATTTTCTCCCAACTCAATTAAGTGAACCTTACTGCATCGTCACCATCCGTTGTTGAACACTTTCTCAGAAGCGTCCTTCTCCCCTCCTGTCGATCAGCGAAGGTGTATCTGGATTATGATGATATATGCTATAATCCAGACGTCCTGTACAATCTACTGCATATCCCCGGCCTCATCGTCTCCCTCTCGGAGTGCCTCTCTCCTACTCTTGAGATACTTCACGTCGAGTTTAAGGACGACCTCAGATATGTCAAAGAAGACTTTGCTAGTCGAAGCGATATGTTTGGCTTTGACGCAGTTGCCCCGTTGCTGCCATTTAATCGTTTGAAAGACTTAGTGCTCGAGTGCATTTGTACTTCGGACATTAACGACGCCTCGTTCAGGACACTCGTGCAATCCTGGCCTCAGCTCGAGCGGTTCTACTTTGGAGGTGGAACTCTTTCGCTAGTCCCGCCATCTATGACCTTCACAGCACTCGTCCACCTCATCCAACATTGCCCGTGCTTGCACACCGTTTAAATGTCCTTTAGCGCAACTCCAGTCGACTACGACGATGATCCATCCTTTTTTGAAACCATTCCCAACGAGAAGATCACTACCCTTTCTGTGGGGATGTCTCTGATCAGCGATCCCTTCGTCGTGGTCCTACATACTGCTTAGATTGCTGCCCAAGTTGACACATGTTGGTTTCCTCGGCTGGTTTAATGATTACGCGCGCGCGCGCGTACCACCGCCATTTGAAAAATTTGGG
Source organism: Suillus subalutaceus (assembly GCF_016647625.1). Classification (NCBI taxonomy): domain Eukaryota; kingdom Fungi; phylum Basidiomycota; class Agaricomycetes; order Boletales; family Suillaceae; genus Suillus; species Suillus subalutaceus. Next base: position 253,607 of record NW_024540290.1, read on the forward strand.
GAGGGATGGATTGTTGTGAATGAGATCCTGAAGACTGAAACCCAGCGCAGATTAAAATGACGGATCCTGGGCATATTGTGGATATGTGCTGCGAAGTACATATCCGGGGCGAGCACGTTCGATGGAGGGTGAGATGGAACTGCGCAGCGGATCTAGGTGGGGGGAGACTGTAGCGCGTCCTTAGAATTTGTAGATATTAACTGGCGTTGATTGTAAGCAATATCTCGGGCATCATGTGTTTCCAACCTAGATCTGAGTGTGGCGCTGATCCCGACTCCGAACTATGGATGTCGCTCTACCCGGGGTGGAGCTCAGATGGAGATCGCACATGTAGCCGTGTCGGTGGTATACATGCTCGTGCACCACGAACATTAGTTCTGGATTGGCGAGTGCCACCCATTACGAGGTGAATCCAGCAAGGATCGAAGTATTGATCATACATGTCTCTACAAATCTGATATTTGACTGTTGTCTGCAGTTGGAATCCACTCCGAGCCATGTACAATTTCCAATGGTGGTTGAACAGCTTCTGGTACGGCAATGATTCTGCTGTCCATAATAATATTAGTACATAGGCCACCTCGTCACGGGGGCCGTAGACTTGGTAGCGCCCCACTTGAGGAAACCTATCATCTCATGCGTTACGCCTGAGGCCTGAGAGACTAGCGATCGATTAGCTATTAGTATTATGCGCGCACTCATGCTGATCGTGAAAAGCAGTATTCCACCTACTCTTAATTAGGCAGCTTTAAAGTTGACCGAAGTTTCCGAGACTCGGATGCGGGCCTAGCTACAATGAATGTAACTAAGAGTTTGGCACGAGTGTGTGTACTGCCCAAACCTCGAAGAAGCCTTGCAGCGTATAGTACTAATGACTCGGACGCACAATTTGTCCCCATCATTGTTTTGCTACTAGACTCATGACTACTTATAGTCTTTGTTCAGATAAGGGGGAAAGTAACATTTAAAATTTTTAAGCACCGCCAAATCCGGGTCTCTTCAAGTCTTGCAGTCATGCATGTCTATCTCCTACCCACAGAAATTTTAATCTACATATTCACTGTCAACGACGACGAAGAGAGCTACAATCGCAGACCTTTTTTTGCTCAACTTGCTGTTCTTGCAAGGACCTGTAGGAAGTTCAAAGAGCCTGCCCTTGATATTCTTTGGAAACACGTATATGGGTTCAAGCCGCTCATCTCATGCCTGCCTGAAGGCGTCAGTTACATAGACATGGCAGGAAACTTGGTGAGAAAATACTTCGACTTGACCGCATGATATTAAATTTCAAATAGACGCTCCGAAGGCCTTTCCTAGCTGGAGAATGGAGACTGATCCATCAATATGCACGACGTGTCCACTCCTTTGCGGTCAACAGCTCTCAGCTAGACATGATAGACAATCATGTCATGCAAGCACTCATGTCTGCCCCATCATCCACATCCCTCTTTCCAAATCTTCGTAGATTGCGTTGGTCTGATGACCGAGAACACTTCTTTCCGCTCTTGCGCTACCCTCCTTGGGTCAACTATCACATCAATCCGGGTGGGCTTTACATCTACACTTCCCTCGTTTGCCCAATCTGCGTTGTTAGCTTCCCTCGGAGGTCGATGTCCATCCATTCGGGAACTCGACTGTGAATGTGTCGGTGACTCTCCAGAAAGTTCAGATGCAATTTGTAAAGCTCTGTCTGGCTTGCGGGAGCTTTGCCGTCTTGAAACAGGGACCCTCGGTCCACGAGAGTTTCTTTCGTCTGGCTTATTTACCATCCCTCAAGTCTCTGTACTTCAGACTGAGGACGTACGACACCCACGAAATGCAATCCAACTTCACCCCAACAATTTCCCCCAAACTCAACGAAGTAGACCTCACTGCATCGTCACAGTCCGTCGTCGAACACTTTCTCAGAAATGTCCCTCTTCCCTCCTGTCGATCAGCGAAGGTGTACATCGATTACGATGATTTGGACGATGAGCCCGAGGTCCCATATGATCCACTGCATATTCCCGACTTCGTTGTCTCCCTCTCGGAGTGCTTCTCTCCTGCTCTTGAGAAACTTCACGTCGAGTTTGAGTTCGATTTCAGCACCTATATCGGAGAAGGCATAATTGCCAATCGCAGCTATGTGCTTGGCTTTAACGCGGTTGCCCCGTTGATGCCCTTTCATCGGTTGACAGACTTACGGCTCGATTGGATGTGTACTTCGGCCATTAACGACGCCTCGTTCAAGACACTCGTGCAATCCTGGCCTCAGCTCGAGCAGTTCCACTTTGGAGGTGCAGCTTATTGGCTGGTCCCGCCGTCTATGACCTTCACGGCATTCGTCCACCTCATCCGACATTGCCCGCGCTTGCACACCGTTCAAATGTCCTTTTGTGCAACTCCGGTCGACTATGCCAACGATCCGTTCTTTTTTGAAACCATTCCCAATGAGAAGATCATTACGCTTTCTGTGGGGATGTCTCCGATCAGCGATCCCTGCGCCGTGGGCTATATACTGCTTAGATTGCTGCCCAAGTTGGGAGATGTTGATTTCCTCGGCTGGCTTGATGATGACATACCCGTGCAACCGCCATTTGAACATCTTGAGGACGGATGGAATGCTGTGAATGAGATCCTAGCGGCTAATAACCAGCGCAGATTGAAATAACGGACTCGGGACATATTGTGGATATGTGTCGTGAAGTGTATATCACGGGCGAGTGCGTTCGAAGCAGCGGATCTGGGTGGGGAGGCTACAGCACGTCCTTACAATTTGTAGATATTAGCTGGCATCGATTGCAAGAAAAGCAATATCTTGGGCATCATGTGTTTCCAATCTAGATCCGAGCGTGGCGCTGATACCGACTCCGAGTTATAGATGTTGTTCTACCTGGGGTGGAGCTCAGATGGAGTTTGCACATATAGCAAGCAGTGTCGGCGGTATACACCACGAACATCGGCGCTCAGCCCTGGAACAGGATTTACAATGGGTTGGCGAGTGTCACTCATTACGGGGTAATCCAGCGAGGATCGAACAGGTCACAAGTGATAACTTTCAATTGATCTGATCGTACATGTCTCTACAAATCTGATATTTGACCTGCTGTATGTAGTCGGAATCCACTCAACATGTATGATTTCCAACGGTGGTTAGATTCATCTGAACCAGCTCCTGGTATGGCGATGATTCCGAGCATGCTGCTGATAATATTAGTACATAGTCGTGGACCTGGTAGCGCCCCGCTTAAAGATAACTCAACCTATCATCTCATGCGAGTTCAACGCCTCAGAGACTAGCGATCGATTGGCTATTACGCGCGCAGTCGTGCTGATCGTGAAAAGCGGCAATCTACCTGCTCTCAGGCAGCGTCACGGTTAAAGTTGTTCTCCAAAGCTTCCGAGGACCAAGACGCGTGCAAATGTCACAGTAGCCCAACTACACCGAGTTAACGTTTAACAGGAGTGAGTGTACTGGTACGCACCCATGATAGTGTGAAAACTGCCGGTTACTGGTAGCATGAGCACGATTCGGACGACATGTCTTATATCCTTCCGAGTCTGAATGTCTGCCAAGGATCGTCGATTAGCTTGTATTATAGTTCTCGTATGATAGGAAGATATGAGGTCCTTCATGAGAGAAAACGACAGGACTGATGGGGCACTGCCGAGAATTTGGTTGCTGCTCGAAAAGGTGAAAGGCATGAATCGTAGTGTGCTTCAGCCTTCAGAAGTCCACTGTGACCGGGAGCCTGAGGCTATAGTTGCAGCCGTACCGCTGCAAATCCAATACACTATTTCGAACTCCCCGGAGACTTGTATTTGACACCATTATATTGGTTGATAAGAAACTGATGTACTTGTCGAGGAGGACTTGAGGTTGCCAGTGAGATCCGAGACTTGGAGAAGCTCACCACCAAAACAACTCAAAACAACTGGTTTTGCGGATTGACTGACTTCGACTCGAGCAGCTCGCACTTGATTGATTACCTGATCAACTCGAGTCGACGGACCCCTCAGACTTCCAATCACGTATATTTGAGTTGCCTGATACCATGTTACTCTCGCGCTTGGGTTTGAGGTTCACGTGGTCACAACTATGGGCCCTAGCAACTTACCCTCAACTTGAACGTTCTGAACTTTGACCGGCTGTCGGACCTCTGAGCTCTCCCGGAGCTGGGCCGGTGTGGGAGCTTGCTCAAGTCCTTGAAACTACCTTTTTGAGCTTAAGGATCTGCGCCGTGTGTTCGAACACTATGCCACGGCAACCATACTGGACGCCATCATAGTGGTATATCCAGCACCCTTGATGTTATATGGCTCCATCCAACCGAACCAAACCATTTTACATCTACCAAGTTCACCATTCACTCGAATATGAGCCTAGTCTCGGACGATCCCAGACTCCAGCTGGTGGCCGACGATAAATTCGAATATGTTTTACAGCTACTTTATAGGTTCGTAGAGATTCAGTCGATGATGTTGGTGATGTCTCTGTCGATCTACTAACTATGGCTTTGCAATTGCTTCCTCTACCGGGGTGATATACGATTGGGGTGAGGGAAGGCGGTCCTAAAGAATTACTGATATTTTCAGCACTGACATTCGGACAAGAGGTAGGTCGATGCGGTCATCGGAACAGCCATCTCGCTAACAATGGTGTTATAGAGCGAGCAGACCAGAACGGCAACATAATGATGTAACTGATCCCAGGGAGAGGCGACGCTGATCCCCCAGGACTATCTCAGTGTGCATAGCTTGTATTATAGTGCAGTCAGCAACTCGTGCTGACTTCCAAATATCATAGGTGGAATAGTACACGCTGGGTATGTTAGCAAGGCCAAAAAAAGATTGTGCGGTGCTAATAACCACCTCTCACCATCAGCATCAACATGCCGAGTAAGCTTACTCATGTACAATGCGCATATTCCTTCTGACGGGCGGCATATGGGCGGTCTTCCATCACTCTCAGTGACAGAAATAGTGCGTTTTCTGCATGCCTACCATTCAAGTCCAATTAACTGCACCCCTACTAGTACATAGTAAGGGGTAAGTCAGATTCATTACTATCTTGTTGGGGTAATATGACACCTGCAGCAGCTGTGAGTTTGTTTGTTTAGAGTTTGATCCTCTAAGGCTCATCACTGAATGGCTTTCCAGGCAAACATATATTCTACATTATAATTTCGATGCAAATGTTCGCATCTCTCATGCTGGACGGTGAGCTACCAGCTGCAAATCAGCGCTGATGTTGACTTGACTGAAACGTGACGCAAGTTATCGTGACGTTCGGTTATATGCCATGCGTCAGCAATCTAGAAAGATACTGATTTTTTTCGTTGTCATTTTCCTGGTCGTCAACATTCCCTGCGGAGTGATGGCCGGAATATATACAACACACTATGTTTCAGGAGGCAAACTTGAACTACGGACAAGATTCAAGTGTATCACGCTCATTGGAAGATGCCAGAAGAACTTGTCCTCTCTGGCACCTATCAGTGCCCTTACAAGGGAATATCCGCTCTTTTAATGCCATTGGTTGGGTACTCAACACTGTGTGGGAGGCTATCGCGCTGTATCTTACTGTGTGGATTGCTGTGAAACATTTGTGTGCGCTGCGACAATTCGGATCATCGAAAGGACGTACCGTCGGGAACTGTTTCACGGTGTTGATACTACAAACGCACGTGTTATACTTTGCAAGGTGAGCTCGTATTTTCAATGTACTTATCCTTTCCCACTGAGGCTATGCACTCGCTAACTTTGCTGCTGCTTCTTGCCTCAAAACCTCAGTATCCTCTCTCCAAACATCTCGGTACGTCAGTCTGTCATGATATCTGTTTGAAACCATTGTTCATCATTTCCTTCTATAGAACTCAAGTGTCATGGAGAGTCAGATTTATCGTGGTATTCTTGAAATTGTCAAGGTCATATATTTATTTGTGCTGGGACCATGCCTCCGATCATCCTTTAACGTTCGAGAGTATCACGCTAAGCTCATATCCGATTCAGATGCAGGGACCGGCCTGACTACGATTGCTTTCCACGAGTGCATCCGTGTGTCGACTGGCAGTGCTGTATAGCACAACACATGCTCCCAGTCATTAGCGCTTGCCGGGGTTATGCAAGGAACGGGAGAATTTGTCTAGACTATCCGACAGTATAGGTTATAGTATATCCAAGATCAAGTAATTTCAACATGCATCTACATATAACATCTGCTCGGCTTAATTATGCTACCTCCAGGAGTCTATGCTGTGCTTCACAGAAGTCCACGGGGATGGACATGTAGCCGGTAGTACCCGGCGCCCGCCGCAAATTCCACGGGTTATTTTCCTGGATTCTCATTGATTTTTGTACATACATGACATAAGTATGAGATGCTGAGAAAGGTTACTCTTTCCCCTAATACGAAATGCGCACCCCAAGAAATAATATAACGCCTTCCGAAAAAGAGTTCCGGACGCCCTCTGGAGTGCTCAGTGCATCCATAATAATATTAATAATATTAAACGCTTATTAAGTAAGCCTGTTGCGACGTGTTTGCGGGAGAACTCCCCTCAAGTTCGTCGACAAAGAGCTCTCATTTTAGCCAAGGACCCTAGTTCAACCAATCGTATGAATGTTATTAGCGCTCTGCAGGTCATACATGTTAAACTGAAACAACGACAGCCTACGGCAGCATGGACAACTCACCCCTTCTGCCACGACCGATACACATAGACTCGTCGAAACTGCAGAAAGGGCAACGCGGAGGAGACAAAGTACCAGTTGATGACATCCATAAAAACAGAGTAACTTATTTGATAACGTGCCACGCCTCGAACTTACCACTGTCCAGACGCCAGTGGTACTACCCTCGTGGACGATTCAAAGAAAAGTGCGTCTTGGCAGCGTGCATTCTCCTGCTGACTCACTCTTTGCCAGATTTCAAGGCTTGAGGGAACGCTTTGATCAAGTCGTAGGGGTACGTATCTTAACCGAAGCACTCTTGACGCAACACGTTCAACCCCGCTAGTTACACGAGGAGCTCGAGAGAGATCTTGAGCTTGCAAATGCACGCATACGGAAGCTTCAAGCTGAGAACGAGTGCGCACACTCTTGCTTTTCGGCCTGCGTTACTGATATGCTTGCTTGTTTTAAGCTTGCTTCTTGACGCTATCAATCTCACAGTGCCAGCAACACCTTCCCTCATGCATCTTACGCGTCCCTCACCGACACTATATTCACACTCTGTTGCACCTCCAGCGGCGCCGCCTCCACCTCACCACATAAATGGGCACAGTGTTCCTCATGCTAATGGGAGGTATCGCCCAGTAGATGTACGCTCACAAGTTATCCCTCATCATCGTCATCTCTGATCTTTCTTTCGATAGCCACATGATATCACAACTTCGGAGCGGGATCGTGATCGTGATTACCGAGATATTCCTCCTGAAACCACAGCGAACGGACGCTTGTGAATACGAGCCAAATGCGTGACCTTCGATCAGAACCTGTTCGCAAGCCCAACATTTTGTTGCGCTCGTCTTCGTGCGTTTTTACCTCGCTATTATTGCAACTTGTACCTTTATATGCCAAACATATGATTCACTCTGATTGGCTAACAAAGTCTGCCGGGTCTCGATCTCCCCTTATTTGGAACATAATGCTTCCTGCCGGTACAGGAATAAGACCTAATATATTACTTATTCGCCTCCAACTCGATCAAGTGCTCCCATTCAGTGAGCCATTAATGCCATTGTGCGTACCGTACGCACTTGATGGATCCATGGTGAACTTTGATAGCTGTGTATATTTTCACACCAACAAAGCTACCGCTGTCATCAACGTTCAACGTTGGCTCATAATATGCAACGACGTGTATAGCCCGACGCACCTCATGACAAAGTTACATTTGTGGGCATAAGGGCAGCCCGACGGAATCAGTGCACTGACCAGCCTCCGCCCTTGTCACACCTAGAGGGTAAATCAAGCTTGGTACGTTCCGTAAACATAGAAGTCTTGCTGAACTTTCTGCCGTCCTAAGCCTCCCTCAAGACCGATATAATATTGGTGTATAGGCGTTAACAAGCGCCTAATCCGGAGTTGACGCCAGCCGATAAGACTTAATTCTAAATTTTTGGGCCATGAATACGCCGAACGAGATTAAAAACGTTACCCGCCAGGGCAGCATACAAATGAATGATTAAACTTCTAGCCGAGACGTTATAGCCCCTTTGTCGGTCGTGGATCCGGAAAACGGGTATTTCCAGATAGCTGGCTATTGTTAACAGTGGGTCGTAATGATATCTCATGCCATTCTCATAGCCCTGCGGAGCACCGCCTACCACGGTTTCACGAGGCGAAGCAATTCTGCCCCTTATAAGTTTCGTATGTCGGTGATCAGTGGCATTATCCATTTGATATACAGCGTCATGTCGGAACGACATAGTGTCGCTGACGTCCACTGGAATAGCGATATTTCCGGTTTGTCGGTGTCAGAACTAGATGCTGCTGTCTATGGCGTCCGCTGGAATGACTATATCTCCTGTTCGTCAGCTCCTTTTAAATGATCTGTGATGGAACTATCATACTGAACGTTGAATCCAGTGGCGACGATTACCCTGATATCCTATGAATACCGTGAGTAGCCTTCGAGATCCTTGTACTTTTGCTGAGTGAAAGATTATCTAGTCCTTCTCTTGGACAAAGAGGTAATAAAGAACCTCTTTTATGACGGTCGAATACTTACGGCTATGATCGGTGTAGATCACGTACGTCTGGGTCAGTGTCCAACACCAAATCTACACAATGATACTAGCCTGGAGGCTGACTAGATCTCTAGAAACGGCCGTGGTCACCAATGACATTCCTTTACCTCATCGTGAGTTTCGCGCTGCCAGGGTGCTTCATGATTTTTTATTTTCTTCCATGCTAGGTCCGATATCTTGGACTTTTCCTTGCACTGTACGTCGTTAAATTTGATTGTGTCCTTCAAACGGTGCATAGTATGTTGACGTCGACCCTAGGCTTTGGGGTTTTTGTGTGTAATGCTATGCCAACTGAATCATCATTTGCTGACCAGCTCTATAGGGGGAGGACTGTTGTATATGCCTGAACCAGTGAGTGTAGCGATACTTTCTGTCTTAACAGAGTTTGGGTTGACCCATGTTTCAGCTGTACGTCTCTATTTTGATTGAAACCCCAGTTCCAACAATTGTCGATTTCTCATCTATCTAGCTGCGAGTATACCATTTTCAGCCTGAACTGTCTTCGCTCATCATGAAAACAAAATAGGCCGCGATCTTGTCATTTTTATGGAATGGGGCTATTCCGCATATATTTTGACTGCACAAAGTAAGTGATGCATTTGCTCAGCACATTGCGCCCACCGAACTTGCATCTACAGTCATTCTCATCTGGCGTCTTTATGCGCTATACAACCGTTCGAAGCTCCTACTTCGGGTCCTACTGGGGTTATTCTTCCCCATCGTCGCTGTCTCAATAGGAACAGATGTCTTTTTATACAGTCGATCTAGCGTGTTCTCGGGTAGGTACATGTTTAATTGATATTAACTGTGACCTGATCCATGTCTCGTTGCAGTGGAAGAAGTAATAACTCCGAACGTCCAGTACTGCACGTTTTTTTTCGAGATAGGGCCTAAGGATGCGATCTATTGGGCTATCCCCATGGTGTGCTTTGATATCGTCCTAGTTATTCTCGCGGCTGCCAGACTCGCAAAACACACCGAAGAGCGGAAGAAGATGAAAGTGAGGCCTAATGCATCTATATCGATGATTGTTCGACTTCATATTATGTGCTTCGTGCTGCAAGTCCCACTTTCCTTGATCTAGTGTGTTCTGAAAGTATTAATCGAATCTTGATAGGAACTTGCTGAGCCAAATATTTCTGGTGATGATGTGGGCTCAGATCTCTGTATGATATTTCTGAACATCCTGCAGAAATCCGCTCATGCCACCTTTAATATATTCACAGGTCCAAGTGATGAATCTCGCAGAGCTCTTCAACTCTGTCGTGCCATATGTTGTCGCGCCGCGTTTCATCATCAGCATCTGGGATACGCATGCCTATGACAAGTGCGTATATGTCAGTAAGGCATTCGAGGATTGTGGCTGTTGGACTTCGCAGCGGATGGCATTCGAGGAGCATGAAATGTATTCTGAGATAGAATCTGAGACGGGAGGTTCTTGCATCGCATGATTTTGGCGTACTGCTTGCGGGCGAGTGGTGGCGGAATCAACTTCGGACGAGCTCTATGACGAGATTTTAATTGGGCAAGCGTAGGACTAAAAGTATCGAACAAAGAAGATACTACAGTAGTAGGTTTAGTACTAGTCAAGATATCATTATATGAATATGTAGCGAAGCATATCGAGGGTACAGTGATCAATAAAAATGCCAGTCCTCTTGAAACTTTGCAAGGTCTGATTCTGGTGGAATCAACCTTGAAATATGATGATGCCGTGCTTTAATGTTGGGACAGTAAACTTATCGCCAGTGCTCGAGTTCATCATATTAGTGTATAACACGTCTACGACGTGTTTATTAGCTCCCTCAAAGCGACATTAAATGATATCGACAGTCGGGCAACCGATCCAGTATTGGGAAAAATTAGATTAGATCTGCCTAGGGGAGACTATTAGATACAGCAGTCGACGATGAGAACAAAAATTAGTACTTAGCACACATAAAAATGTCGGCGTCGATATATAAGAACACGGGTGTTGCGGGTAATATATCATTATCAAATTGAAATGCAATCGATAGTCGTATATCATCTTCACTAGGATTCCAGGAATCTGCAGGATTCATCGCCGACGACGTACTTAACTGGACACAGAGAGAAGAGTGCGAATGGCGGATGGCACGCATGAACTGGATGCCGAAACCAGATCCACCAGGATGCATGTCCATAGCCACAAACAGATCAGAAACGTCTCGATGGCCTTCGACATCTATGAGACTTAAAGAGCTCTTGGCATCGATTCGCGACAGGAAGGACTAGTTGCTTGAAGAGCGACACGTCCGCGTCATCTCCGATCGAGGGATCACCTAGCGCTATGCTTTTCAACCGAGGGAGTGGCACTTTCTCGAGGAGCTTCGTTTCTATAAGAAGCCGCTCACGCGCAAGGTGCTCCAAAGTAGGCGTACGTCATAGAGTTGACGGGAGCTAAGACAAGGTAGGAAAGGATTCCAACCCTGGTTATCTGATAGATAGAATCCAAAGCCCGCTGAAAACATGAGCTATCCGGTTTATTTTAAAACTCGTAAGCTCAATACTCCGAAGTCGAGGCGCTTGTCCTTGAAAGGTGGTGTTTCATGAGCCTCGTTATGGGAGCGCCGAGCGTCGAGCGATCTGATCGGCTTGGAGAATTCGAAGGTTTCAAGTAATAGTGCAGGTTGCGATGATAACGCGTTCAGAATCCGCTTGTAAGTTGTAACGCGCGAAATTGGAGAAATTTTGATTCGCGATAGGTGCGAGAGGATTGGCTCCAAGCAATCAAGTAGCGGGATCGGTGACTTGTATATGATGAATAATGGAAGGAAGGTTCTTTGACCTCTCAAGCATGATGGCTAGCCAACGACGAGAGGAAGAACGGATGGATGTCCAACTCGTGAGCGACTTTGCGCCAGTATCTGGCCCCCCGCAGACTTGTGTGGCTACCACACAAGCAAGGACATCATTGCTCGCAGATCCATGGAAACACCATTCTTCTTCGAAATATCTGAAGGCAATCGTGAGAATCTCGGTTGGAAAACGAAATATGGGGAGTCGATCATTCAACAGGCGAAAGCGAAGGACGCGCTTGGACTCAAATGCAGCAAGCTCCTCGGAACTTGAGTGAGCATCAAACCTGGTGTGCAAGTTTCACCGATGCCTATGTAACTAGACTGTTACTCGAGTTGTCTGATCCTTGTTGTTCTGGCAGGCGTGTGGAATGAAGGCCTAACACGATGGAATATGTTTCTAGAAAGTTGTTAGCCTGAGAGACTGCTGCCGAAAAGGTCACTGCAATCTGATTAAATTACTCAAACGGCGCCCTTGAGAAGGACTGAGCCAATTTAAGTAGTCGATTCGGATCGTCATGTTGTCAATGCAACGCGTCTGCTAGTACTTATCATAAGTAGTCTCAGTCCACATCAACGCTCACGTTAACAAAGTCAACTCATCTTAACACCGATCGCACATCGACAACGGCCAGCTCGAGAACGGCGGACTGACGGGGGTAATACCAGGGCATTCGTGATTCGAGAGATGCGAAGGGTCACCGTGACTGAGTACTGGGGGATCCTGATGATAGAGTTCTCAATTAGAATTACGTAAAAATAAAAATAAAATGGAGCTACTAGCTACTACTAGCTTAGAGTCCTAGATCCATCCTACGTTTACTAGCTGGTACTATTGCTATGTACTGCACAGTACTGCATCACGCACATGAACCAACAACCGCTACGACAGCATGAATAAATTGTTCGCTCATCAATGCCCCATTACCTCTGTTCAGTTCCCATGAATGTAAGAATGAAAACTTGCCGTTGTCCTCAGCCTGACGTTGTGCTCCCTCAGGCTAGATCGAAGGCGGCGTGGCTATCAAGAGATAACAATAGCAAGCCCTTAGACCGATGTTGCATGGTGCGCAGCTGATAGGACTTCACACTCTCTAGGCTATTATAAACGTTCACCACGACGACTGGCATACCGTGCGAGTAGTGAAGAATCTAGCCAAAATATAACAGCTACTCTCCGAGTACCTTGAATTTGGGTGTAATGTCAATTCGTTTAAGTTGACAGCTAACTATTGAGAACATCGACTTGGAAATCAGCAGGAAGTGCAGGCAAACTCGGTACCATCTCGTACACCATTCATTACATCTAGTTCCGGACCATAGTGCACCAGACGAGGGACGAACACCTCAGTCCCCACGACTCGGAGGCAATCTGAGGAAATTTTGTGCCTTATCATAAGTCGCTCCAGCATCCGTTATCCTTTTCGAATTCTCCATTCCATCTGCAGTATCATGTCGGAAGAAGAGGCTGCCACTGGTCTCCGCTGGAACAACAATGTGTCTGGTTCGTCAGCTCCTCTACCTGATTTGCCGCATTGTTGTGCTGAATATCAATTACAGTAGCAGCCATTGCCCTGATATCCTATGAGTACCGTTAGTAACCTTGGTGAACCTTGTACTCTTGCTGAGCGAAAGATCATCCAGTTATTCTGTTAGACAAGGAGGTAATAGAGAACTCCTCTTCTGCTGGTCGAGTGCTGATGGTTATGATTGTCTGCATAGGTTGAGTATGTTTGGGTCAGTGTCAAACTCCTTATCTGGATGATAAACCTAATCCAAAGACTAACTGAATCTACAGAAAAGACCGTGGTCGTTCATGTCATGCCTGTACCTTGTTGTGAGTCTCGCCCTGCCATAGTGTCTAATCAAATGTACGATGTTTTTGCCAGGTTCGATATTTTGGGCTTTTCCTTGCAATGTACGTCGCCGTGGTTCCTTCACATTGTACACATCATGTTGACAAGTTTTCACACTAGGGTGTGCGCCTGCTGTATGTGTCACTAGCCCATGCCAACTCGAGCCGTCATTGACTGACTTGCGCTAGGGGGAGGTCTGATGTATATTCCTGAATCAGTAAGTATATCTATGCCTTCCATCGTTCAAGAGCTTCAGCTTAATACATATTTCAGCCGTATGTCCCCAGTTCATTTCACAGCTAACTAAATTCCAACAGTTGTCCTCTTATCTAGTTGTACGTATATCGTTTTTAACCTGAAGCGCATTTACTCATCATGCATTTGGAAAAGGTTACGATCTTATCGTTCTGATTGAATGGGGGTTTTCAGTGTATTTTTGTTTTGCGGAAGGTAAGGTATACATTCTTGCATCTCGCTACGGTACCAATCCCGTATCCACAGTCATTCTTATCTGGCGTCTTTATGCCATATGCAACCAATCCAAGCTCGTACTTCATGTTCTAGTGGGATTGTTTGTGCCTATCGTGGCCCTCTCGATAGGGACAGACGTCTATTTGTATAGTCGACCCAGCGTGTTCTCTGGTAAATTTGTACCCTGATCGCTTTGGCTGCAAGCTAAACCCGCCTCATTCCATAGTGCAAGAGGTAATGACTCCAAACGCCAAGTACTGCACCCTTTACTTCAAAATAGGGCCTATGCTTGCGATCTATACCTCTATTCCCATCATGTGTTTTGACATTTTACTTGTCATTATCGCGGCTTTCACTCTCGTGAAACATGTTATAGAACAGAGGAGGATCAAAATGAGGCCTAATACCTACATGGTAATGATTGTCCGTTATCATATCGTGTACTTTGCCCTGTAAGTTCCGCTTCGTCCATTGGGCTCCACAAGCAATACTCATATCTCACTAGGAATCTGACAAACCAGATCTTATTGGTGATATTATGGGCTGACATACCGGTATGAAACTTCCAAGTTATGCAGAGATCGGTTGACGCATACATTCGCAGACGCCAGCGATGAGTCTCGCAGAGCTCTTCAACGGCACTGCGCCCTTTATTCTCGCGCCCCGTCTCATCATCAGCATTTGGGACACGCATGCCAATGAAGAATGCGTACATGTCAGCACAACATTCGCTGATTGTCTGTGTTGGACTTCGCCACCAGACTTCGAGCAGCACGAGATGAATCCTTGTGTCGAGCATCCTGAATCTACGTTCAGCGCGGATAAAGAAGTGGTCGAGGTATAGACTCTGTAGCATGAGGTCACAATGCTATTTATATTTATGAATAAATTACTTGCGCCGATCACCTATCCATAGTTCATACTTTTGTCCCAGAATATAACCTTGCATGTATTAACTCTGAAATCTGCAGACCCACCTGGTTATCCGAGCCTCGGACAATGACGCATGTCATAAACCAACCATGAGCTTGTTTCGTCATTTACTAGCTATCTCGCACAAGAGCCTGATACAATTAGCAAACGAAAGACCTATAACTGTGCAGCCGACCCAGCACAGGAGAGCGCACCACTATGAGGCGTGATGTTATGCCGTAACAATAATCTGTCCTCATTCTTGACAGAAGACCCTCTGTTATTATAATTTCGAATATGGTTCAAGTACTTAATTGAATTAATGCCAGGCAGTTGTGAGCTTACACGACATATCGTCAGGCCTAGCGATATTCTTTTGCCTTCAAGTTGTTTGAGTACAGTATCGCGGTTCTGTAGTCGAAAAGGGTAGTGCAGACATATTAACTTGAATACGGTAGGTTGCAAATAATTATGACGTCTGCCAGTGTGTGCTAGATAGTACCCAGTCCTGAGTACATTCGCGTGGTATACGGTACGCATGAATTACAATCTACTTGCGACGAGTTAACCTCTGCCTGAGCGAAGTGAACACGCTAACAGTACGAATGCGCATGAAATATGTGAACCAAAAAGTAGCGACAATCTACAGATGGTATGTCAGCACGATATCCAAACAACGTCCACCAGTGACTCACATTAAACGCAACGAATCCAAAGACGATGGCCAGGTTGCGCCAGTGATTACTGTATTTAATGTTGAACCTCGAGTACAAGAACTGGTCAGTGGTCCTGGCGGGACAGTACTGGCAGCCCTCTGCAGCTTCGGGATTCGTGAGGTAGCCGCCGGCGAATTCGATGAAGGGACCCAAGTAGTTGCCACACCTCAAACCCTTCGGTGGATTGACAGAGACAAGTTCAGTGGAAGAGCAGTTAATCAATTGCCCGCCAACAGCTACGAGGACCAAGATGAATATGACTATTCGGCAAAAAAATCATTCACTAACCTTGACCAAGGAGACCCTCGATGATGTATGTGAAAGGAGAGACCCTGTACATCCATTTCCACCAATTAAGCTGGTTGAATGGCTGGACTACGCCATCACTGATGGACCATCAGCATGACATAACGTAGTTCAAAGCGTGCAACTCACAAGATCATGATAAAAATGACGAGAGTTGTGAAGTACACGGATGCAACTGGAGCGGTTGGCGCCATGGACGCGATGCTTTGTCCAAACGTCGTATAGTACAACGGGAAGGCGACAGAGAGCATGAGAAACGTGTAGCCTGCCCGGTTGATGGGGTATCCGACGGTCCAGTAAGAACAGAAAAAGAACGTCGCAGAACTTGTTATGTTCCAAGGAAGCTCAGCAACAAGCTGTGACATGACGAGAGCAGTCCAGTGATACATTCTACTAGGACGTTCACGGATTTCGTACACTGTGCGAATATCAATGTATACGCCCATGAGTTGATGGACAAGGGAAACACTGAGCACAAGGCCAAGGAAGATTGACTAAAGAGTGTGTAAATAGGATTAAGTGAGGAGTCGTATGGATGTACTTACAAACAGCTTGTTTTGGGTGCCCTGCAAAGAGTCATCTGCCCGGAAGAACGTAAAGCCCACAAGGAGACCGCCAGCGATGTTGAGCACAAACTTGGCGTGAATATACGTAGGATTGCGCCAGTATGCTTGGAAATTTCGTTGGGTGAGCGCAGTGAACTGGTACAACCATGAGGTGGCAAAAGCAGAATATTGGACGCTGAGCCGTTGTGGGCGAGTACGACCTTGTTGATGCATCGCTTCGATCTGAATTTGGAGATGCATTGCTTCCGATGAACGCTTCCATACATCGTGCCAATCAGTGGTGGAGATTGTAGCTGCTCCGGCGCCGATTACGTCGAGCATGTATTCCGCACTTGAACGCAATGGTGAGCACCAGACCTGGTATAATTACCCTTACTTACGGGTTGGCGTCGGAACCGCAGCGGGGAGCACCATTACACTCAAAGTAGTTCAGCGCAGTCGACGAATTCTCGCCAATGTCGCCAAAGTAGACGGTCTGCCCACCCTTGCAAAGGAGCAGCAATTTATCGAAGACCTGGAAGAGCTCCGCTGAAGGTTGATGAATCCTGGTACGACCCATAAGCGGCGGAAAACCCTCGAGTAAGAACGACACTCACGTGCAGAGAATGGCCTGACCATGATCAGCAAGCTCACGAAGAAACTGCACAATAGCCCAGGCAGATTGCGAGTCAAGACCAGACGTGGGCTCATCCAAGAAGAGTAGAAGTTGGGGCTGTCAGGCACTTAGCACAACTTCAGGCTGAAGGGTTAACGTTCTACCTTGGCAGAGAGTTCCACTGCAATGGTGGTGCGTTTACGGTGCTCAACTCCCAGAGAGCCGACAATAGCGTCGGCGTACTCCTCTAGACCACACATTTGAATGCACTTGTCAACGCTGCATTGTGAAGTTAAGTTGGGATCGATCATGGCACAAATCACACGCACTATGCTTCTTTTTCGGAGAGGGGGACTGACTGGGGCTGGCGGAGATTAGCAGAGAAAAGAAGCGCTTCACGAACAGTCGCTTCGGGAAGATGAGTGTCGAGTTGTTGGCAGAAACCACTAGGTATGGGAGTCAGGTAAGATGAGCGAAGTTAGGATGGAACTTACGTCTGTGCCTGGAAGTCTACAGGGAGCGGCTGTCCGTTCACAAATCGGTCACCACTTACTACACCAGTACTGACGCGCTGTGCAAGAACATTCAAAAGCATTGTCTACAAGCATTCAAGTAAGCGGCATGCGCGGCTGGCATCATAGGAAGGCATACCTTTCCAGCGCCAGATTCACCCATCAACGCGGTGAGCTTCCCAGGGGCAACATAGCCCGAGACATCATCAAGAAGGCATTTCATCCCTCGCTCAATAGGGACTTCATAATGCAGGTGCTGCCACGTGAAGAGGTCCAGGACAATGGTGTTCTTCTCCAGACTATCGAAAGTCGAGGAATCGGAGTGGGGTCCAGAATGACACTCTGCATCTGCCTTTTCCTCGTCAAGGGCCTTGGCGTTCTCATCGATACTAGAACCCCGCTTAAAGAGAACGACAGCGCTGTTGAAAGCAGACGAAGTATTGAGTTCTGTGGCAATTAAGAGAACAACCGACGCCCCAAGGTAGAAGGCACAAAGGACACCAAAGTTCTGCGGTGGTGTCATGAGCTATTCGTAAAGTATCGTGTGACCGGCCTACCCTCCAAAGTTGACTGTACCAAAAATCATACGTCAACCCAACATAAATGTTGCCATCGACGAGAAGTTTCCCGGGCTGCGACCCGACTGTTATACAAACCTGGTTTGCAAGCGAAACATTCTCATAGCCAGGCCCCTGAGGGATGAGAGTGGAGCAAACACCATCGAGTGTATGAAACTCATTCACGATGAGTGCGCCAAACCCCCACCACAAAGGCTGACATCGATATTGATGTATACATATTAAGTGAAAAAAAATATCCTACGAGGGATGAAATGACGCACGTTCAACCACATGATCCACCGCAAGCCCGTGTGAGCAGTTGGCCAAGGAATTGTATACCCACCATTGAACGACATCAAGAGAATGAAGATACCACAAACAGTTAGTGCGTTAGGACGAGATCTGAAACTTGCAGTAATGGCTCTAAAGAGTGACTTCATGGTTTGCGACATTAAGAAGATAAAGAGGTAAAATATGCTGTTGTGCAGCAGGGTAAGTATCAAAGCCGAGAACGAACAACATGACGAACTTACAAAAATTGTGCAGCCGAACGTTGCAACCCAACCATGAAGTAAAGGATCGCAGCGAAAACCAGTTGAACGACGAAAGTGATGGGTATATCGACGATAGTGTGCGCGAGGCTCTGAACAAAAGGATAGTGTAACGCAGCTTTCTGGTGGCGAAGCACGATAGGACGCTGGGAGAAAAGCGCAGGGACTTCTGCGACAGATGTAATAGCATTGAAGAATAGGGAGCTGAAAGAGCCGTGAAGCACAACTTGGATCACGACAGGGGAAGAAACTTACAAGAACAGAAGACCACTACGAGAGAAATAGGTCGAGATATTATCTGGCATGTTCAGAAAGACGGTGCCCAAAATTACCGCTTGGAAGATTTGGGAACTGTCACCTAGTGTCACTGAGGGTCGGACAAAACACAAAAGACACCTACCCCAGTTGTACAAAGAGCTCTAACTTGTGACCAGCAATAACTTGCACCTGGCGCTTCATGGCCGTTGCGGCTTGCTGCGAGATAGAAGTCATGTACACAGTAGATGTGGTGGTATGTTCAGCGTCCACGCTGGACAGATACGCCTGCTTGCGTTCGTGATTTCCAACACATTGTTCCCAGTGTTCTTCGACCATTTTCTGATTTTGACGACCAAGGTCGGAAGCTTTGAAACGGCCAGCAAGGTCCTCCGACGTCCGCGGGACAAAACTCTCATACCCAGGGCGAATTTTCCTCCCGTTCGCGTCTGTAACTGATAACAATGATTATGAGGTGATATAAGGGAACCCGAATGCCCTACCTGCAACCAAAAATCAGGGGTAGGCTGATTGTATTGTGGTTCGAAGCCCATATCGATGAAATAACCTTTGGCTGACTTTGCTGGACCAAAATAGGCCATTTTGCCTTCCGCAACAACACAGACCTTGTCAAACAAATCATATAACTGCTCTCCCGCTTGGTAGAGAGAGACGATTGTCGTTCTGCGTTTGATATCTGTTATGGAACGTAATGTGCGGACAAACTCAAGGGCAGTCGAGGAGTCTAATCCACGAGTGGGACTGGATGAGAAACAAGTCAGGAGGATACCACCTTGAATGACAACACCTTACTTGTCCCATGCACCAAGTGGGCCTGCAGAGCCTAAAGCTTCTGCAATAGAAACTCGCTTTCTCTCGCCGCCGGAAATACCTTGAATCTCAGCATTACCAACCAAGGTATTTTTAGAACGGTAGAGGCCAAGGACTTTCATTAGCATCGTGGCGGTATCCTCAACATAGTCCTCGCGCGTCTGACCGAGAAGACGTGTTGCGGGAGTACGGTTTCTGACAGCGAAAGAGAGCGTTTGTTTGACCGTCAGGGTCGGGAAATGGATATCATCCTCCGGACAGTAAGTGACATCGCCACGGAAGGAGTCATGAATCTCCTTTGGGGTGAATGAATCATAGAAAACTTGACCCTCAACAGCATGATACTCCCCACGTTGGTTAGCGAGTGTCTTTAGGAAGGTTGAGCACCCGGAGCCGGGTCGGCCAAGGACCACTATAGGGAGGGTCAATACCGGAGGACGGGGAAGGATGTGTGCTCACAAAGCATTTCGCCAGAAGAGACCATACCGTCGAATCCAGACAAAATGTCTCTAATTGACGGATGGAAAATCCCCCTTATCTTGCGCAGAAACGTCGAGGGATGGAAAGGTGAGCTCACGGTGGGCTGGAGCGAAGTACGAGAACCTAAACCAACGACGTGCAAGTCCTTAAACATGACACTAAGTTGGCGGTCCTTGATTCCTTCATTTTGACGGCTGAGGGAGAGAAATGTTAGACAGTTTATGCAATGATCGCGAGCCACTTGCCGTTTTGCGAGGTCTCTGAGTATCTGCTCAAAATCAAAGGCTTGTACATTTTTTATGGGGATGGATATGTCTGACAGTTTCTGAAGGAGTGAGGGAGTGGATGCGTCCGGATCTGAGTCTGGAGGTAAGATGTAGACTGGGGGAGCAAGCTGACTAGCTGAGGTGTCAACCAATCCATCTAGTTGTCTTCTTTGATGGGGAGCCATCTACTAGGAGCTGAGAGAGAGGTTTCCGTAGCTTAGTCAGTAACTGTAAGAGAGTCAGCATAGCATCCAAATGTTCACCTTTGTCCGTTTCCCTCGACCCAGTGGGGATGACTTTGAGCAGGGAAAAAGTTACCTATAGGAATAACGGTCTTTTATAGTAAACCGACCATGCTACTCGTGTTGCTGATGAGAAGCGTGCCAGCTGGACGTACCTAAGGAACATAGTAGCAATTCAAAATGAAGGCCACCTTCTGGCCACTTATTATAATAAACATTGTGCTGTCAGGTACATAAAATGTAGTATCGAACTTACTAACTTGTTTAGATTCCAGTGGGCATTATGTATTCAGACACATCAATTATGCTTCTATCATCAAAGGCTTGCGAACTGGCATCAAGTCCACGTGCATGTAGGCCTCAAACAGAACTAATCACTGTTCGCAGAGCGTAGAATAAATGTTAGCTACTGATATGGCGACATGTTGACTCGCCATTACAAAGTAACCGTTGGAGTTCCAGACCTGCTGGAAGGTGAAGACGTAACTTATTCGGACATCGATATTGAGTGGTAAGAGGACCTATCGATCTCTTAAGTGTTCCCAAAACAGACGGTCAACCGGCCCGTTGTGTTCAAGTCTGAACACAAGGCGAACGCACGGAAACTTGACTAACTTCTCCTGCGGATCGCTCCCAACCTTTTCTTGTGATAACTTCACCGGAAACAAGATATCGACCGTGACCACGCCCTAGTAAGCACTTGGAAACGAGATATATCGAGGGCAACGCCGCCATTAAGCTTTGCACTGGGTAGCCATCGTAGCGATTTTGGCCAACTATACGCCATACACGGCGTACAGAGCCGAAGTGGGTAATCGGTCCTGCTTCTTTGATATGTGAATGATTGGTTGCACCCTCCATTTTCACTTCCCGCGGAGAGGATGGCCAGTGCTAGTGACCAGTACTAGTGTAGAAGAATGATTACAAATGGGTGCCCGGTGAATCGCAGTGAGAAAGAATCAGCGACTCTACGGAGTACCCGTATCAGCGTGTGAACTTGTTACCTTTTCTTTGTAACCTACACCTTAATAAGCATTCCCCCTTGTCTTCCTTGCTTCCCCCATGAACTTAGCAAGATGTTGCACATAAGCCCGCGTTCTCGATCTCGATGATTGTCCTCCGTATAACGAATTAATTGACACACGCATTACCCGCATATTCATTTTTTATTATCCGTTATACTATTTTAATATCAACTTCATCCGCTCCCCCGGGTCTATACTCCGTCTTCGCTGCGATACTGTGATGTTCATCCAGCACTCTTGATATAGATACGCCTGCGACGCTCGTTTTCTCATCTTGTACATTCATTTGACTCGCCACATTTTGGTGCTTGGACTACGATGTTATAGTCGGACTCATCGTGAACTAAGCATCGATATTTACAGGGACAAGAGCGCTACGCTCTGCAGTTCTATACCTGTACTAGACACCGCATGCCACGAACTTTCGTTTAGTGGCTGAGCACTTGCTAGCCACCGTGTCACATACCCCCACGCTCCGTCGATTCTCACTAGCAGGGAAAAACCTGATAGGTTGTAAGTCACAATTATCTCTCGTCTAATGTAGCTCAGATGTACATACTGTCCTACTCTGCAAGTACTAAAGATTCTGTGTAGAAATCTCACAGCCATTCTTGTCAGTCCTAAAATTGGGCGTGATAGCCATTAATGTCGTTGGTAACTTGATAACTAACTTGATCGCTAACTAATGAGAACAGGAACTCAATAATGGCGACATAACTGGACAAGAATGAAAATCACAATCCTTCCGGGGCGATCGCAAGGCAAGGAAAATTCCGCGCCGTCAACTTATAGGTCATTCCAACATCTATCATTGATATTCATCTCAAATTCTCCATTCTATGTGAATCGTTGTCATGTCGGAACAAGAAGCTATTATTGGTCTCCGGTGGAACGATAGGGTTCGTCAGCTCCTTTTAACTGGTTTGTGAATGAATCACCGTGCTGAATATCGGTTCCATTAGCGTTCTTTACTATGAGTACCGATAGCAGTGTTCGTGAACCTTGCACTGCTGCTGAGTGAAGGATTATCCGGTACTTCTTTTGGACGAGGTGATAAAAAAATTTCTTGTTGTCGGTCGAGTACTCATAGTTATTATCGGCGCAGATTTCTTGTGTCTGTTACATTGCATGTTGACACCGACGCTAGAATTTGGGGCTGCTGTATGTAACGCTGTGTCGTTTGAGCCACCCTTCGCTGACCAGCGTCAGGGGGAGGATTTTTATATATACCTGAATCAGTCAGTGCATCGACGATCGCCAGAGTGTTCTAAGTCTATCCGTGTTTAAGTTGTACGTTTCACTGAGTTTGTTTCACAGCCAAGGCCTAACCACGGTTGACCTCTCTCATTCAGCTGCAAGTATAATTCATGTCTTCAAACAACAGTAATTCCCTCATCATGTAATGGCTACGACATTCATGTTGTACTGGAAATGGGGTGCGATCTGTATATTTTTGCTTTGCAGAAGGTAAGTCATGCAGTCGGCAACTCATCGTGCATATCGATTTTTCATCCGCAGCTGTTCTCAAAGTCTCGTTGCATAATCAAAGAATTGGCAAGTCCGAACACCAAGTGCTGCACCTTTTCCTTCAACATTGGGCCTATGCCTGCGATCTATACATCCATCCCCAATGTCTTCCTATTCATTCTCGTCGCTGCCACTATCGTGAGACACCTCAAAGAACAAAAGGAATACAAAATGGGGCCTAAGGCCATGACGACTGCGTATGTGTCAGTACGACGTTCGCAGATTGTGTGTCAGACTTTGCTGCCGAGGTTCGAGCAGCACGAGATGGACTCTGACTCCCATTACCTTGGCGTGCTGAAGTGTCTTGCGACAATGTGCTCCGCGACCGAAATTGAAAAGTAGAGTGGATGAGATGAAACTCGAGCGCTGTGGGAATCATGAATGTAACATCACATACTTATTGGTAGTTGAACCAGCAGGAGTGGCCCTGAAACTTTAGATAGGCATTATGGGAGATTCCTCGATGAAGTACTGCGTGGGGCAACCTCATTTGCTACTGCGGAGGTTTCAACTGCGGCGGCTAGCCAGTGATCGTCGGATGCCTTCCGTGTCTATTTATTACGTTATTGCATGCATTGTTGATCTTTGGTGGTTGGCGGCTTGGCCTGTGCATGATGCATTGATGGACGTGATGCATTCGCGTTCCTGTCTCTAATTATCGATTCCCTCACGTTCGTCTCTTTTTGGGCTTCACCCTTTTTTAAAATCCCGTTTGTTCTAATCTATAATAGGGAAGTTCAAAGTTGAATTTGGAGGATGATTTGGACGTTGATTAATGATTGAGCGTCAAAATTCAACTTTGAACTTGCCTATTAAATATCGACAGTACGTACTGTGGGGCTTCACCTTGTATTCACAATTGTCTCCACACACGTACTACTTGACGCTCGGTCTGGTTCGGTTTCCATCTCCTAGCGTTGTGGGGAGAACTGGCAGAACTTGGCAGAACCGTGTTCTCCTAGTGTGGCAGGTGGTAGAATTAACGAAGAATTTTGACGGCACTTCAAGTGTGCTATATTGATGGGAGACCACTAGATAGCAAGTCCAATTCCTTGCATTGTGATCCGTGGCCAATGGCCATTATCCCGGTATTGATACTTGAGGTTGCCAACGGTTGACATTCTCAAGTATCAATGTCGTCAAGTCGGCAAGTTGGCTTGTTATCAGTAATGTTTAACATGATAGCGAACTTGAAGATCTGCATCAGACCTTGCCGAGTTTCGAACATCGTCCGTTGACGCAGGCATAAAGGTAGTTGCAATTCTATTGGACTTGGCAGAAGTAGGATCCCCTTAACTTCCCACAAGAGAATTGAGATGGCGGCTTCCAGACTTAGACATTGTAGAGAGCCTGCAGTACATCTTGAGTTCTGTCACATTCTGCCAGGGACGTTCCGCCATCTGCCCAGTGGCAGTGCCAGTTCTGCCCTGCCACATGGCAGAATGTTGCAGTTTTTAAATTTTAGGTTTAATCTCACCGGATTCTGCCGCACTTGTGCACCTGCCGGCTATTAACTTCTGCCCCGGCCAGTGCGCCTCTAGCAGCTTCGGGTGGCCTCAAGAGGCTCCCCTGCCAATGCAAGACCACTTTTTCGTGCACTGTGCAGGGTGGTAGGGGCTGCTCAGTACCCTAATCCTAAACAACTGGCAAAATCGCGACGCCACGAAGTATTAATTGTCACTTGAACAAACACAGCATAGATTCGGATAATCATGATTCACCGCCGACAACATGAGGTACGCTCAACTAGACAAGGGATATATATAATTCATTGCAGGTGGTGCAATGATATTGGATTACCCATGTGGGCACGAGTCAAGGTCGCATCATGTCGCTGTGTGTCATTGTTAGTCCATCGATGGCGCTGTTGTAGCGCCTTCGGCGGTAAAATGGAAACCTTGATTGAATTTCTGGACAAATAGTTCTGACTATTCTCTTGTTCAAAGAATAAGTTTGGTATGTTCCCGTGATTAATGTTAGATAGAGGTCTTTGCTGATCTTTTCGCTGTCCTTAGCCTGCTTTCTACTCCCTCAAAGTGTACTGGGCCATGTTCTATCAAGAGGGTTGAACTATCTAAGCGCCTGTATATTGCAGACGCCTGTACAGCATATCTGATCCAACTTATTGAGACCTCGTTGCACTTTCTATAAAGGCACTTTTACCAACTATGGAACATGGTGGGAACACGTTGGCCATGACAGCCATGGGTACGAGTGATGATCGATGATGACCCTAGCCAAGATGCAACAGCCATTCTCGTCAGTCGCGAATCTCGAAATGATATCTATTTATTCATAGCTATCTACTGAGAACAGCAATTCGCGATACCGACGGCGGGTTCGGGAGAACTCGGTACAATATGTACAACTATAATTCGACCACCACAGCCCTCAAGACGCAAGCAAATCCTACATCTTATAAGTATCGTATGTGAGTCATCAACGATTGGCGGCTCATCAGTCTCTTCAGATCCCCCACTCAATCTACGCAGTCTCATGTCCGAACAAGAAGTCGCTGGTCTCCTCTGGAATAACTATGTTTCCGGTTCGTCAGTTCCTTATAGCCTATGTGTAAGCGAACCATCGTGTTGAAACATCGGTTTCAGTGCCAGTATTTACCGTGATGTCCTATGAGTACCGTTAGTAACTTACCTTTGGGAACTTTGCACTACCGCTGAACGAAAGATTATCCAGTCCTTCTGTTGGACAAGGAGGTAATCAAAGTCTTCTCTTTTGTCAGTCGAATACTTATCTTGTCATAATCGGCGTAGGTTAAATATGTCTGGGTCAGTCTTACACATAATCATATCGGCCCGGAATTTAATCGAATATCTAGGGACGACCATGGTCAATAATGTCATTCCTGTACCTCGTTGTAAGTTTCGTCTTGTCAAGGCCGTTTTGTTTTGTTTGATTTATTTGCTACGGTAGGTTCGATATTTTGGTCTTTTCTTGGCACTGTACGTCGTTGTGGCTTCTTGACATGGTGCATATGCATGTTAACACTCGCATTAGGTTGTGCGGCTTATGTATGTAACCCTGTGCCTACCAGAGCTATTATCAACTGACTAGTGCCAGGGGGAGGGCTGTTGTACATGCCTGAATCAGTAAGTGTATCAATGCTTTCTATTTAAAGAGTTTGTGACTGACACACATTCTAGCCGTAAGTCTCAAGTTTGACTTAGAGCCAATTCTCACTCGTCATTGTCCTCTTATATAGCTGCAAGTATATCGGTTTCAACCCGAATTGCCTTCGCTCACCACTCAGTTGAAATAGGCTATGGTCTTGTCGTTCTGATTGAATGGGGTTTTTCAGTGTATTTTTGCTTTGCGGAAGGTAAGTTACACATTCTCGCATCTCCCTACGCGTCCCAATCTTACATCCGCAGCCATTCTCATATGGCGCCTTTACGCACTATGCAACCAATCCAAGCTCCTACTTTATGTTCTAGTGGGATTATTTTTGCCTATCGTCGCCCTCTCAATCGGGACAGACATCTATCTATACAGTCGACGCAACGTGTTCTCAGGTGAATTTTTACTCGGATGGAGTTAGCTGCAAATTGACCCCATCTCATTGCATAGTGAAAGAAATCATAACTCCGCACGCCAAGTACTGCACTCTTTCCTACAACATCGGGCCTATGCCTGCAATCTATACTTCCATCCCCATTGTGTGCTATGATGTCTTATTAGTGGTTCTCGCGGCTGCCATCCTCGTGAGGCACCTTAGGCAACAGAGGGGATTCCAAATGAGGGCTAATACCTATATGGTTATGATCGTCCGGTATCATATCATGTACTTTGCCCTGTAAGTCCCTCTTCATCTAGTGGGTTCTAAAAGTATCCATTGATTCCCGCTAGGAATTTGACAAACCAAATCTTACTGGTTATATTGTGGGCTCATATTCCGGTATGATGCTTTCAAAGGATTATACAGAGACCAGCTAAACATTTACACTATTAGACCCCGGCGATGAGTCTCTCAGAGCTTTTCAACGATACCGCGCCATTTATTCTCGCGCCCCGTCTTATCATCAGTATTTGGGATACACATGCCCAGGATAATTGCGCGGAAGTCAGTAAACCGTTCGAGGATTGTGTATGTTGGACTTCTCCACCGAGGTTCGACTCGGAGCAGCAAGAGATGGACTCCGTTGTCGTATAATTCTGGCATGCTGGTTCCTCAGTATGAAGAAAAAGTGATCGGGGTCGAGTGAGGCAAATTTATGAATGAATAACTTACAGTTTTGTGTAGCGCCTAATAGTGTGGTTACTAGTTATACACGTATATCCCTTCCGGTGCAATTAGCACCCTTCAGCACCCCACAGTAGTCGACACTTTCACAAAACTTGTATTTCTAACTACTTAAATTATTAACTTAGATAGCATTCTCTCGCTAACACAATTCATAAATATTATAGAGTTTGAACGGCCAAGATTGAGGTGGAATTGAGTGAGATAGTTGAAAGTGCTGAAGTCACGCAGAAATGTTACCTGCCTATATGCGTTGTGACCGTGACGGAGTTTCACTCCATTTATGATTTATGATTTTGAAAGCGCCGACAGCTTGTGCCGGATATTTTATATTTTCTGCGCTGACCCAGCTCTCCACCTCCTACAATGCAGCATGATAATATCAATTCATCTGACGGTCCTATTGCATCATCATCGAACTTACATATACGTGGTCCGAGTCTCACTACATCCCCCTCAGTTTTACAACTACAGCACTAATACTTGCTAAGTTAGCGACTGGCTTGGATAAACTAAGCCCAAGCCAGAGCGTCCAGCAGAGCGTCGCGAGGCAGACCATGTTCTCAGCACCCGCTACAGTCACCCGTCTCCTAGGATAAGGGTCTGTTAGCTAGGGCAAGAGGAACGATAGGATCACGGGGATAACAGCGGTTTCGAATCTGCGAAAGTTCTCGTCAGGGGCTACCGCTGCCCCAATCGCGCTGATTTTCTCATTCTGTGTAGGATAATACTACAGCCTATATACCTAGTGGGAGTAAAGCTCCCGATGACCGGCCAGCTGCATGCAGTAACCATGACCCACCGGCAGGGTAGTTTACGGTTGGGGTAGGAAGCTCCAGACCCCATGCCTCCTGGCCTTTAGCACGTCGGGGCCCCAAACCCACTCACCGAGGTAATTTCGGCCGTTTCCGAACCGAATGGGAACTGGCGTGCAGAGACGATGCTGGACGCCTATGCCGAATACTGAGGTGTCGATTGCACCGGAGGAGATAGTACCCTGTTAATCATTCGGACCTTACTCGGTGCCTTCACTTCAAATGGATAGCGAACGTTCAAGCTTGAAGAGCCGAGCAGGAGACTCGGAGGCAATCGGGTCTTCATTTTAACACTTTTATATGTAAGTAGCCGTTCTCAAGCCCCCAGGTCACTTCGCGGACGTGTTACTAGCTACTGTATACTGACCCCGGGATGTCCTTCCCTCACCTTATTGGATACAGTGTGCTTACCCTTGCAGTATGGAAGCTCGTTCAGAGGCAGGCCTCTAGAAAGGCAAACGCCCTAGATGTTGCAGGTCCAGAAAATGAGCACTGGTGGAAAGGTTGGGTTTTTCTCGCATTCAGTCACGGATTCCGCATATTGGATACTCACGGACATCAATGTAGGCAACATGGAATCAGTATTCGTGGACAGTTTCGAGCGCTGCTTAAAGATTGCAGCAGACTATGGTGGGGCCATCAAAATACATGCTTTGTTTGGCGTGCGTAGTATGCATCCCTGCAAAGGCATATTATTGACACATGGCCTATAGGATGAATGGCTGTTTGTATCGGATCCACGTGCGCTCCATCATATCCTTGTCAAGGAGCCGCATATCTTTGAAGAAGTTGATGACTTTATATTGTTAGTGTCAAGTATTGTTTGAACATTCCTCATTGACCCTTCTTAAGGTCCAACAAGCTCGTCTTCGGCGATGGTCTTATTTCTACGCTAGGTAAACCTTGGTTAATTATCATGAATTTGTTCTCATCGCTGCGCAGGGGAACAGCACCGAAAGCAACGCAAAATGCTCAATCCAGTGTTTTCCCTCTCTAATATGCGGGAGCTTTTGCCCATTATTCAAACCGTCTCCCATCAGCTAAAATCCATCCTCGTGTCTAATCTTGCTACCCACCGTGAGTATGGCCATGCACGCCATCATCCATAACTTCACTATTGGCACGTACAGATCCAGTAGAACTCGACGTGTTGCCTTGGCTCTCTCGCAGTTCTCTGGATTGCATTTGTGAGGGCATGCTGGGCTACCATTCAGCTGCATTAGACACAGGAAATGAGAATGAATACACAGAGGCACTGCGGATGCTAGGGTGCGTACACTGGTCTGCCGGTGAAATCACCATTTGACATGTTTGGTCTCGTAGTCCATCTATCAGTAAAACCATGATTTTTCGATCCATCGTTCCGGTAGTTATGCGCAATTTCTCTCTTTACTGGTGCAAAAAGATAGCAGACTGGCTCACGATAAGTTGGTTGCCGACGCAGACAATGAGGGATCTTAGAGAACTACGCCGTGTAGCTGAAACCATGGACTCAGGCAGTAGAAAGATCCTTCAAGAGAAGAAGGCTGCATTGGCGATGTCCTCCTCCATGCCCTCACAGTCCCATGACACGTCAGGAGGAACGAGGGGAAAAGATATCATGTCTATCATGCGTACGTAATCATTAGCCATGGAATACCCATTCTCATGTGGGACATGCGCAGTCAAAGCAAATGCCTCATCTGCCGAAGGGGATAGGCTGAGTGACGCTGAGCTCCTTGGACAGATGAAATCAGTCATGATGGCTTCCCTGTGGTGAAACTAATTTTTCTGTGCAATAGTGTTATGATTTTTGCTGGTCTCGAGACAACAACGGCAGCAGTGGCCCGTGCATTGTACATGCTCGCCAAGCATCCTCATGTCCAGCAGTAGTTGAGAGCAGAGATCTGTGATGCCGCAACTGCACACCAGGCTGTTGACGTCGACCATTCGCACGCCAAAGATGGCTTCGAGTCCGTCAGACTGCCACCCTTGGCAGCACTTTTTAGAGCTTGTCAAGGTCTGTTAGACCCGGTTTCCATGTAGGACAAAACACATCTCTGAGACAACCCTCTCGCAAGAGGGTCTCCCTCAAATCCTCAAGAGTCACCAGAATACCCTTGTAGGCCTCGTTGGAGGGTTGGTTCTGGTCGTCTCATGTGGTTCTAGAGAGCCTTTAGCGTGTTATTTTATGTTCCGCTGCCCTCGAGATCATCATATTGTAGGTCCCGCTGCCCTCAAGATAACCTAGAGCCTCTGGTGCTCCTCGCGCATGACTCATGTTTTACCCCCCGTGTTTCTACTTACACCTATGTCATTTTCTCGCATGTTTTCTCTACTTACATTATGTTTTTTTCCGTTGTAGTTGTCATTCTAATAATATATATCACACTGCTGTATCATTGTTCTTAAGATTCAGTGTTTTCAAATGTGTCCTGACGCAATCGAGAGCAGGCATTGGAGCCGCTATACTGACATTGTCAAAACAAGGAGAAGTCAAAACAATAAGTCCATAGTAACATAAGTAGGGTACGAAAGGGACAGGGAAAGATGAGCGCAGGATGAGTTAGGAATGAGCAAACCATCATCTGCAGCACGAGACGATGAGCAAAAGTAGCATCCAAAAAAACACGAGCGTACGCAAATTGAAATACAATTAAGATGAAGGGGGGCGAGGAGGGTTAACTGGATCTTGACTAAATGATCGTGCCACATTGTCATGAGGAACATAGTCCAAAGGCACAGTATCGCGGATGTGATCTGCCCATCTGGAATTATGGTAACGAGTCCTGCCTTGAGGGTATCCACCACGGTAAGTTCCTCCACCAAGTGCCCGCCGTTCATCAAGGTCATTCGCGTCGAGAGTATCCACTTCTCACGAGCATAGTTAGGACCAAGTACCGGACTGTATCGACTTGAGTATGAGCGTTCGTGCTCACTGTGAGCATAATGATCATCACGGTATACCTCCAAGGCTGGTGAGCTATCCCGCATGGCATATTCATCGTTAGTACGAGGCTCAGGTCCATAATGGTCGGGAGGTTGCGAACCAGCATAACGGTGATTGCGAACGTCACGGTGGTAGAAGGCATCGCGAGGGTAGAGAGCATCATGCTCAGTGATTGGGGTATCTTCACGCAGATGGTGGACCTCACGACGATGCACAGCCTCGTGTATGTACCATGGCTCACGAGAATGATTGCGAAGAGGCTGATGAGGATCGCGCGAGGTGTTGCGAGGGACGTGATGGGGAGTGTCTCGAGGGTCCTGACGAGGCTCGCGGGGATCGTGAAGAGGCTCACCCTCATGAGGGTCATTGTGGACAATTTCATGTTGAGGTTCCCGTGAGAGGCGTACAGCATCACCCTTGTCAGAGCCTTGCTGGATACCCTCACGAGGGTCATGATGGACAGAGAGCTCATCATGAGCTTGGGGTGGGTTGGCTGGAGGGTCACGGGAGTCATGAGAGTCGTCAATAGTACGAGGATCCTTGATGGGATTGGTGACTCGAGGTGGTTCCTGCTGATCTCCTACTGGTCCGTCATCCTGCATCGCCTCTGAAGGTAGGTCCTTCTGTAACGTCTCCTTAGGGACATGATCTAAACCAGAGGAGACACCACTCTTCACAGCTGCAACCGCCTCCTCGCCCTCATCAACTTCAGATCCATCCGAGCGGCCATACGCCATGCGAAGAGCACGTTTCATCTTACCCTTGGATTCCTTTGTGAGTGGGCGTGGTTTTACTAGAGAGTACATAGACGGTAGATCCTTAGCCATTCTGTAAGAATAGCTGTTTCGAAAAAAGGCTTACCCTTTGTGCGCACGTTAGAGGGACCATCCTGGAGGAATGCTGGTACCATAGCTATACGCCTCGAGTCAAGTAAAGTTAATATTAAAATAAAGAGTACTCACCTGCAGTCTCAGGCTCTGGCGATGCTGCTACACTCGATGATCCCACTGTCAATGGGGACAGAGGGCCACCCTTTATCGGAGAAGTTGGTAGGGCAGGCGTTTTGGGTTGCTTCGGCTGTGCAGCCTTCTTCTCCACTTTCGAAGTATCAGACTTCTCGCTGGACGGGGCCGGCCTTTTTAACGCATGTGAAGTATCCACGAACTTCAGTTTCCTCTTCTTCCCGCGTGCTTCTTCATACTCCGATTCAGGCTCTGTGGCGACATTCTCCCCAGCTGAAGTACTAATTTCAATCACCTTGCACTGTGCTGCGGCAGTCGGTCCCGGCTTTCGAGCGACTTTGAGCGGGTGTGAGGGTGGTAGTGTAACGACTCTAAATGGACGTGATGGTGGTGGTTCCATGACTTCTACTCGTGTGGCAAATTTTCTGAACTTCCGAGTAGTAGGTACTATTGGATGATCATCATCTGAATCATCATCGTCGTTGGCGTTGGCGTTAGGTGGTGGAGGGGCCTTCGTCACTTTATCAGCCTTCTTGACTTTGGTAGTCGCATTGCTGGGCTTGAGACGAGCTGGGCCATGGTAGTCGGTGTCGCCATTAACAAACAGCCGTCTAGCACCAGCATGTGGCCAGTCAGAAGGAGGCGCTATGCCTGTGATGACAGGCCTCTCAGAGGCCATAACAGATGCTGCACATAACATTAGAATCAGAATGTTCTTACAATGAGAATCTTACCTCGATACGCCTTGTCAACTTTGACAACTTTCATGGTTCCTGACTTCAATGCCTCCACGAGCACCGCAATTTCCTTCTGTGTCAGCGCTCCAATGCCCTTATTCTTCGAGTTCTCATTGTGAGTTTCACCAGGCAAGAGACACCTTTCAGTTGGATATCCCTTGATGCAGAGATTGGCGTCAGCAAGTGCGCTGGACATGCCCTTCCAAGGGAAGTTTTTATCCCAGGCACACTTGCCCCCAAGCTGGGCTAGTATACATTTAGTCAGATGAATCAAAAGACCAGTGACGTTCTGACATACCGACTTGTTTGATAAGTTCAAGCTTAACCCACTTCAAAGCATCATCCCGTCCCTCGGGTGCCTGAGACTGATCACGACCATTGTTTGGAGGTGAGTGGGGGGTCAATAGGTCACTGCAAGTATCATCATGGAATGCTTCATCCACCTCGGCCAAGGATGTACTATTACTGTTTGAAGATGTGGTGTCAGTCATAGCATAAAGGTAGATACAATCATACTTACTACACATGTGCTTTAAGATGCCTGATGATGGCATCATCACTCGCACGGCATCGTGTTTGCCAGAACTGCATCTTGCTAAGTATACGTGAGGATTTAGACGACAAAGAATCTTACCCCTGCGGCACCTGGCGTGTTATATGAATGGCCGAGTGACCCGTCTTCATTGACCACTGTGCCACATAGGACGATGGCTGCTTTGAAGCCAGATTTAGCGGAGGCAGACTCGAGCTACAATAGCAATGTGAGATGATGACGAAAGTTCAGGTGAGATGACATACAATCTGTATTACTCTTCGATAATGTTTCTGAAATCCCTGTCCACGCTGAGCTATTGTTTGAGTAGATGATCCAAGGAGTGATGCCTCCTCGTGCATGAACAAGAGGTCTTGGTAAGAATCGGGATAGGCCTCTTTGAATTTGTCGTAACACTGCGTGCGCACGGTTGCACCTGTAATGAATATAAACCTTGTGCAAAACAAGATGTAATATAGTACTTACTGGGCGTGCCGCCTTTGGCTGGGGCCTCTCTGCCAATGCGCGCAAGTTCCATCTGCATATGCTCTTTGAAGTAGTTAGCGTACAAGTTCCAGTAATTAATACCATTCACGGTGCGCCCGTGACTCTTCAAGAATAAGTTGATCAATTGGGAAATAGGGAGTGTAGTAGACATAGAGAGATCAAGAAAGCCGCGCTCGACTGCAGCAAACCCGACATCTAATGCTGCATTCAGCTCCGCCGACCTGCGTCCAGTAATTGTATGTCCCTCTTGATGGGTCACCGGCTCGCACTCTTCGGGAAAGCGTTCATGGAATGAAGGACTTGCACCAATTGTATTCATCAAAGAGGCAGCATTAGTCTGGAATGGCGTTGGTGGAATAATGTTCGTTGCTGGGACGGGAGGTGCATGATCTTAAGACAATGACGATGGAACAGGCTGAGGGATGAATGGGGCAACATCACCAGAAAAATCCTGTGTAAATCCTGAAGGAGTTTGGCCTGTAGCGTAAGGCTCCAGGGAACATGTACGAGAGGTTGCTTGACCCGATGAACTCGTAGGAAAATTAAAACTTGGTGGTGGTGCTAGACGGCTCATGTCCTGCGCGATGAGGTGATGTTGGGTTCCCCCGGGTAAAAAAGACTCAGCCCCCATCATACTAAAGGTGTCAGAGGAGTCAGGATCCATCCATGCAGGTTGCTGGCGCATAGAATTAAAAAAAATATCCTGGATCTGCGCAGGGGTTTGTGGGGTAGGAAACGGTGAGGCATGTCGACTAGCCACGGGGACTGTCATATCCCGTATTCTGGACCTACGTCCGATGATGTTCCCACGCCTTCCGGACGCCTTCCGGATGCACATCCGGACCTCCATACCCTTATCCATGACTCCATACCCTTATCCATGCCTGCAGTCCTCCAGTCCACTATCGGTTCGGATCCGTACACCTTCGTACATCCATATATCCATACCTTCGGACCTCCGCAGCTAAGCCTGCTTCATCCACCCTTGATCCCATCGGATCCGAGCTCATCCTACCTGAGACTTTAACAAGTTCAAGAATGTGTGGGCAAGGGCCTAAGTGAGGGTTTGAGTGAGGCGCTGAGGAGGCTCTGAGGAGGCTTGGGAGGCTAAAAAGAGGGTTCAGAATGATTCAAATACAGATGACATTGAGCACAAGTGACTTACTTTGCGGCCGATATGGTCTAGACCCAATGACAGTACTGTCATGTCAGAAAGGCTGAAAAGAATATTACAGATGATGCGAAAATTGAAAGAACAAGGGACTTATAGTGCAGCTGAAGATCCAGACTGTAGTATCATTATGTCACAAAGGCTGAAATGAGTGCTAGAAAGCGCAAGTGACTTACTCTGCAACCGATGACCCCCGAATAACTTCAAATCGAAGTGGTTACCAGAAACGAAGGAGTGATCAGAAACAGTAACTGCGACCCAAGACGTTAGTAGTAGCCGAAGAGGGTATAAAGGATGAGGGTTTGGGGAGGCCCGAGAGGCTACAGAGAGGCTGAAAAATGAATGTCGTGTTGTAACTAAGGATAATGTCAATGAACCGACAAAGTTACCTCTACTGAGTTTGAATCAAGATGAGGTCTGATACTGTACATCAGAAATCAAAGTACAATTTCAAAAAAGAACTGTTGTACTGACATGCTATCTACATTTGAAAGTATTCAGTTACTTGCCGTTATACCAGTTAACGTCTGAGATGCTTGGTAGGGCGACAATCACTCTCACTAATATACCGGTCCTCATCCACGGTAACACTTTCATCATCAGATGCAGACCGCTCCACAAAAGATATTGGTGGGATAAGATCATCAGTGTGAGCAATGTTGGGCCATGTTGATTTGTGCACAGCTCTAGAAGCCAGCTAGGGTGGCGGGCGTGACAATGGTGGTGTTGATTTAGGCACAGATCTAGAGGCTGGCCAGGGTGGTGGACGTGAGATCTCTACAAAAAACTTGAATGCGACGACGACTAGCAGGAAGAGCAGAATGAGGAGGTGCAGTAGGATGAGGAGGTATAGCAGGACAAGTAGAAGGTGAAGCAGAGCGAGTAGAAGGTGTGGCAGGAGGTGAGGGGAGACGGTGAAGACCTTTTCGGTCAATGTTATCGTCAGCGAATGCACGTCGACCACGAGAGTGGATGGAATGATGTGACGGTGCCTCTCCAATGATAATCGGGTCTTTGGACATTGTGAGGCGTGTGCGGCCAGCATCACTTGTGACGGCTCGAATAGTGAGGGCGCCTGTCTTGAGAGCGTTGACCAGATTAGCACGATGACGGAGGGTCAAATCATGTATTCCTTTGGTCCGAGTGAGCGTGGGTCGAGTCTCGCCAGGCATCAAAGTCTCATCCGGATAGTTCACAAGGCAACATCCGAGCTGAGCAAGTTCCTTTGGTAGAGTTTTCCAGGGGAAGTCGTTTTGAGTGCGGCCATGCAGGGTGCCACCGACAGACGCTGAAATAAAGTCAAGATTAGTGTAAAAGGGAACTAACGAAACTCACCAGCGAGGGCTGCTATACCACCCATGATACAGGGAATTCCATCCAGTGCCTTCCATCCGTCATCAACTTGGAGACTGGCATTAACCCCACTAACTTCTAAGTCCTCTGTTGACACTACTACATCCACGAGCTAGAAGTGATCAGCGGATTTTTGGATATAAAACTGACTAGAGAACTTACAAGGTGAGTAATTGTAAAAGAGTGCGCATCCGTCTGCATGGCAGCATCAACATGCAAGGGTCTAGATATGGTCGTAGTCATCTGCAACAGAGTAACAGGGTACGAGAAAATAGTTAATCGATAACACACAAAAGAGGCCATAGAAATCTTCGGAACATGGATAATTATAGTAAGTTTGAACTTCGAAGAAGCCTCGAAGCCACCGAAAAGCTCAGGCGCCCCCGATTCAAGTATGGAGGGGCAACATGAACATTGAGGGTGATATGGACGGTCTGGGTACAAGTCTATATAGACTTCAGGTCTGGACTTTGCGGTCTGGGTACAGGTGGCGATGCCCAGACAGAGTTTGAAGCTGTCGGCGCCCCCCGAGCATGGCTGACCACTCCCACCAGTCACATCACGTTGTGTAATATTGTTTGTCAACACTGGCACAGATATTGAGGTGAGCACTGGTGCAGATATTGATGAACTTACTTGCATTAACAGTCTTGTCATGCACTTCACACTTCACTGGGTCTCGCTAGTCTCAAACTCAGAGGATCGACGTCGTACATGCAAGAACGATTGCCCGCAAGGAATGTCATCATGAAGGATGTGCAGTCAGTCAGACATATGCAACAAAATGATTACTGTGACACACATAGATGAATAAACGCCTGTGTATCTTACTCCATCCTGTCACAGTAATCATTTTGTTGCATATGTCTGACTGACTGCACATCCTTCATGATGACATTCCTTGCGGGCAATCGTTCTTGCATGTACGACGTCGATCCTCTGAGTTTGAATCTGTTTTAACGATCCACTTCCCCAACAGAGGCTTCAAATTTGCCAAAATGGAATTAAGTGAGACATTCAGGCTGTCGGCCATTCTTCCACACATAGATGAATAAACGCCTGTGTATCTTACTCCATCCTTGGCTCCAGCTAAAAGAATCTTGATAAGTAACTACCTCTTTTGTATGCACAAAGGCTGACCTTGGGTAAAGTTGAGCCATCGCTCAGGTTTCCATTCCTATGTGGCAAGCCACCGGTCCCCACCACCACCTACTGTAACCAATGAAGAAAGTTTGACATCAACTGTCTTACACTTTGGCTGATGTGCTCCACTTATCGCACAGTGCTGTCTAGCATGCTTTGGTGGGACACTGTATGGCAGACCCGTCGATCAAGGTGGGGACATACATGTTGCTACGGATGGCAACTTTCATCATCGTCACCGACGTTCTGCGGGTGACTGTCCTCGCTTCTATGAACCAACTTATTTCCTTTCGAAACAGTTTGTTGATGCAATCGGGCGCCGAATTGATGCACAACGTAAACGACCTCTGAAGCTATGCACATCCCTTGTGCCTGATGAAGCTATTGATCAATGTGAGAGTGCATACGAAGCAGCCGATGGGAAGAAACAAAAGGCTGCGATGGACAGCTTCGACGACACAGGAATAATGGCCCTCATTTGCCGTCATGACATTCCCTTATTTTTTGCTAATATCAACTCTCCTGGAGAGCAGCAGAAATATTTGGTAGCACTGATAGAACACCTGTTCACATTACTCCCTCCTCAAGCCACGGTTGTTACGCTCTATGATGTAGGCTGTGTTCTCGCTCGGAGTCGCTTTCAAAGGTATGTACATGGTTGTAATCAGATTTGTTTGCTATTCATTCGCTATTCATTCACTAATTATTTTCAGTTTGAGATTCTCCCCCCCTGAAGTTGTCTCACGTCTGCGCTTTGCGACTACGGCTATGCATGCCTATGGTCATGAATGGGCCTGTCAGCTGGTGCACAATCCACGGATTTGCATAGGCCTTGGCTTATCTGATGGCGAGGGGACTGAACGGTTATGGTCACGATTCGTTCGCTTGATTGGTGTAGAAAGGTCATCATCAGTGCATTACATTTTGTTCTACCAACAATATACTAACTATTTTGAGTCACTTAGCGCCAGCGCCGTCTTTGGTTAATCGACCGTCAAGCCACTGCGATAGGGTCAGAAATGAAAGCGGACCTTGGAGACTGGATCAGACACCGTCTCAATCGGGGCATTAAGGCCCAGGGCTCTGCTGCCCTCGACATCATTGACCGCTGTGAAACGTCTGTGGATGACTTGCAGGCTCAGTGGGCTGACCAACGACAAGCCCAGCTCTCGATTTGTGCTCGTGAGCAATCCTATGATATGCACGCACTGAATACTGATGCTGGATGTTTCTAGATGCTCCTGCTCGCCTCAGGAAGGAGCTAGACACTGTTCTCGCTCTACAGGCCGACTTGGACGCATCAGAACGAGCCCTGCAGACTACTAGGACTATGCTGGAGAAGGAGACAGCGTCCAATGACACCCTCGATGCCCTCGAGAGCCTCCGAAGAGGCCACGATCGTCTCATGACTAAAGTCGAAGCATTATACTCTTCTCTTAATGTTCATGATAGATTCCCTGAGCTCAATGGAGTTAGTCTCGACTTCGTCCATGTCCTTCTCATGACACGTGATCTCAAGATCAATATTCGAAAGCGTGCTATTGCCAGCTTCTTTGAATGGGATAAACTTGATTGTGCTGTAGGCGGATCCCACCAAGCATTAGGTAACTCTTCGCGTATACTGTTTCCTCCATTCTAAACTTTATTGTTCAGGGACGAAACTTCATCAACACACTCGCAAAGCTATAGCCAAACGCCAACCTGCTCTCATGACGCAAATCCGAAAGTTCAATTCTTACTGT